>NW_027420816.1:0-5341 GCF_009905375.1 Apium graveolens | reverse complement strand
ATATTCGGAAACCGAGTTCCATTCGTTTCAGCTCCGATTCACTTCGGACGACCCGAATGGACGCGAATGCAATTTCATAAATCCATAGGGATAAATTATGAAAAGAAATTCAAAAAACGGGCCACCTCAATTTTTGCTCCATACCTCGTGTACTACCCCCTACGAGGATTATTCGGAAACCGAGTTCCATTCGTTTCAGCTCCGATTCACTTCCGGACGACCCCGAATGGACGCGAATGCAATTTCATAAATCCATAGGGACAAATTATGAAAATAAATCCAAAAAATGGGCCGCCTCAATTTTTGCTCCATACCTCGTGTACTACCCTCTACGAGAATTATTCGGAAACGAGTTCCATTCGTTTCAGCTCCGTTCACTTCCGGACGACCCGAATGGACGCGAATGCAATTTCATAAATCCATAGGGACAAATTATGAAATAAATCCAAAAAATGGGCCGCCTCAATTTTTGCTCCGTACCTCGTGTACTACTACCCCTACGTGGATTATTCGGATACCACCGAGTTCCATTTGTTTCAGCTCCGATTCACTTCCGGACGACCGAATGGACGCGAATGCAATTTCATAAATCCATAGGGATAAATTATGAAAAGAAATTCCAAAAAATAGGCCGCCTCAATTTTGCTCCATACCTCGTGTACTACCCCCTACGAGGATTATTCGGAAACCGAGTTCCATTCGTTTCAGCTCCGATTCACTTCTGGACGACCCCGAATGGACGCGAATGCAATTTCATAAATCCATAGGGACAAATTATGAAAATAAATCCAAAAAATGGGCCGCCTCAATTTTGCTCCATACCTCGTGTACTACCCTTACGGAATTATTCGGAAACCGAGTTCCATTCGTTTCAGCTCCGATTCACTTCCGGACGACCCCGAATGGACGCGAATGCAATTTCATAAATCCACAGGGAAAATTATGAAAGGAAATCAAAAAAACGGGCCGCCTCAATTTTTGCTCCATACCTGTGTACTACCCCTATGAGATTATTCGGAAACCGAGTTGCATTCGTTTCAGCTCCGATTCACTTCCGGACGACCCGAATGGACGCGAATGCAATTTCATAAATCCATAGGGACAAATTATGAAAGAAATCCAAAAAATGGGCTGCCTCAATTTTTGTTCCATACCTCGTGTACTACCCTACGAGAATTATTCGGAAAACCGAGTTCCATTCGTTTCAGCTCCGATTCACTTCCGGACGACCCGAATGGAGCGAATGCAATTTCATAAATCCATAGGGACAAATTATGAAAAGAAATCCAAAAAATGGGCCGCCTAAATTTTTGCTCCTAACCTGTGTACTCCCCCACGATATTATTCGGAAATCGGTTCCATTCCTTTCAGCTCGGATTCACTTCCGGAGGATCCCGAATGGACGCGAATACAATTTCATAAATCCATAGGGACAAATTATGAAAATAAATCCAAAAAATGGGCCGCCTCAATTTTTGCTCCATACCGTGTAGTACTACCCCTACGAGGATTATTCGGATCCACGAGTTCCATTCGTTTAGCTCCGATTCACTTCCGGACGACCCCGAATGGACGCGAATGCAATTTCATAAATCCATAGGGATTATGAAAGAAACCAAAAATGGGCCGCCTCAATTTTGCTCCATACCTGGTGTACTACCCCCTACAATTATTATTCGAAACCTAGTTCCATTCGTCAGCTCCGATTCACTTCGGACGACCCGAATGGACGCGAATGCAATTTCATAAATCCATAGGGACAAATTATGAAAAGAAATCCAAAAAATGGGCTGCCTCAATTTTTACTCCTTACCTCGTGTACTACCCCCTACGAGGATTATTCGGAAACCGAGTTCCATTCGTTTAGCTTCGATCACTTCCGGACGACCCCGAATGTACGCGAATGCAATTTCATAAATCCATAGGATAAATTATGAAAAAGAAATCCAAAAAATGGGCCGCCTCAATTTTGCTCCATAACTCGTGTACTACCCCTACGAGGATTATTCGGAAACCGAGTTCCATTCGTTTCAGCTCCGATTCACTTCCGGACGCCCCCAATGGACGCGAATGCAATTTAATATCCATAGGCACGAATTATGTAAAGAAATCCAAAAAATGGGCGCCTCAATTTTTGCTCCATACCTCGTGTACTACCCCCTACGAGGATTATTGGAAACCGAGTTCCATTCGTTTCACTCCGATTCACTTCCGGACGACCGAATGGACGCGAATCAATTTCATAAATCCAAGAGACAAATTATGAAAAGAAATCCAAAAAACGGGCCGCCTCAATTTTTACTACTTACCTCGTGTACTACCCCTACGAGGATTATTCGGAAACCGAGTTCATTCGTTTCAGCTCGATTCACTTCCGGAGGACCCCGAATGGACGCGAATGCAATTTCATAAATCCATAGGGATATTATGAAAAGAAATTCAAAAAAGGGCCACCTCAATTTTTGCTCCATACCTCGTGTACTACCCCCTACGAGGATTATTCGGAAACCGAGTTCCATTCGTTTCAGCTCCGATTCACTTCCGGAGACCCCGAATGGACGCGAATGCAATTTCATAAATCCATAGGGACAAATTATGAAAAAAATCCAAAAAATGGGCCGCCTCAATTTTTGCTCCATACCTCGTGTACTACCCTACGAGAATTATTCGGAAACCGAGTTCCATTCGTTTCAGCTCCGTTTCACTTCCGGACGACCCGAATGGACGCGAATGCAATTTCATAAATCCATAGGGACAAATTATGAAATAAATCCAAAAAAGGGCCGCCTCAATTTTTGCTCCGTACCTCGTGTACTACCTACCCCCTACGGATTATTCGGATACCACCGAGTTCCATTTGTTTCAGCTCCGATTCACTTCGGACGACCCCGAATGGACGCGAATGCAATTTCATAAATCCAGGGACGAATTATGAAAGGAAATCCAAAAAATGGGCCGCCTCAATTTTTGCTCCATACCTGGTGTATTACCCCCTATGAGGATTATTCGGAAACCGAGTTCCATTCGGTTCCGCTCCGATTCACTTCCGGACGACCCGAATGGACGCGAATTCAATTTCATAAATCCAAAGAGACAAATTATGAAAAGAAATCCAAAAAACGGGCCGCCTCAATTTTTACTCCTTACCTCGTGTACTACCCCCTACGAGGATTATTCGGAAACCGAGTTCCATTCGTTTCAGCTCCGATTCACTTCCGGAGGACCCCGAATGGACGCGAATGCAATTTCATAAATCTATAGGGACAAATTATGAAAAGAAATCCAAAAAACGGGCCACCTCAATTTTTGCTCCATACCTCGTGTACTACCCCTACGAGGATTATTCGGAAACCGAGTTCCATTCGTTTCAGCTCCGATTCACTTCCGGACGACCCGAATGGACGCGAATGCAATTTCATAAATCCATAGGGACAAATTATGAAAAAATCCAAAAAATGGGCCGCCTCAATTTTGCTCCATACCTCGTGTACTACCCCTACGAGAATTATTCGGAAACCGAGTTCCATTCGTTTCAGCTCCGATTCACTTCCGGACGACCCGAATGGACGCGAATGCAATTTCATAAATCCATAGGGAAATTATGAAAAGAAATCCAAAAAATGGGCCGCCTCAATTTTTGCTCCGTCCTCGTGTACTACTACCCCTACGAGGATTATTCGGAAACCGAGTTCCATTGTTTCAGCTCCGATTCACTTCCGGACGACCCCGAATGACGCGAATGCAATTTCATAAATCCATAGGGACGAATTATGAAAGAAATCCAAAAATGGGCCACCTATCATTTTTGCTTCATACCCTCGTGTACTACCCCCTACGAGAATTATTCGGAAACCGAGTCTACATTCGTTTCAGCTGCACGAATGCACTTCCGCGGACGACCCCGATAGGACGGCGAATGCAATTCATCAATCCATTAGGGCGACAAATTATGAAAAGAAATCCAACCAAAATGGGCCGCACTAATCTTTTCCCTCCTTACCTTGTGTACTACCCCCCACGAGGATTATCGGAGAATCGAGTTCCACTTCGTTCAGCTCCGATTCACTTCCGGACGGGACCCCTGCATGACGCGAATGCAATTTTCAGTAAATCCTAGGGACAGAATTATGAAAAACGAAAATCCAAAAAATGGGGCCGCCTGAAATTTTTCTCGCCATACCTCGGAGATGTACTACCCACATACGAGGATTGATCGGAAAACCGAGTTCCATTCGTTTCAGCTCGAGTCACTATCTGGACGCCGGACCCCGTCAATGGGACTCCGAATCGCAATTCTCATAAATCCATAGGGGGGAGACGAATTAGGAAAAGAAATCCAAAAAATGGGCCGCCTCAATTTTTGCTCCATACCTGGTGTATTACCCCCTATGAGGATTATTCGGAAACCGAGTTCCATTCGTTTCCGCTCCGATTCACTTCCGGACGACCCGAATGGACGCGAATTCAATTTCATAAATCCAAGGACAAATTATGAAAAGAAATCCAAAAAACGGGCCGCCTCAATTTTTACTACTTACCTCGTGTACTACCCCTACGAGGATTATTCGGAAACCGAGTTCCATTCGTTTCAGCTCCGATTCACTTCCGGAGGACCCCGAATGGACGCGAATGCAATTTCATAAATATAGGGATAAATTATGAAAAGAAATCAAAAAACGGGCCACCTCAATTTTTGCTCCATACCTCGTGTACTACCCCCTACGAGGATTATTCATAAACCGAGTTCCATTCGTTTCAGCTCCGATTCACTTCCGGACGACCCCGAATGGACGCGAATGCAATTTCATAAATCCATAGGGACAAATTATGAAAATAAATCCAAAAAATGGGCCGCCTCAATTTTTGCTCCATACCTCGTGTACTACCCTCTACGAGATTATTCGGAAACCGAGTTCCATTCGTTTCAGCTCCGTTCACTTCCGGACGACCCCGAATGGACGCGAATGCAATTTCATAAATCCATAGGGACAAATTATGAAAATAAATCCAAAAAATGGGCCGCCTCAATTTTTGCTCCGTACCTCGTGTACTACTACCCCCTACGAGGATTATTCGGATACCACCGAGTTCCATTGTTTCAGCTCCGATTCACTTCCGGACGACCCCGAATGGACGCGAATGCAATTTCATAAATCCACAGGGACGAATTATGAAAGAAATCCAAAAAATGGGCCGCCTCAATTTTTGCTCCATACCTGTGTTACCCCCTATGAGGATTATTCGGAAATCGAGTTCCATTCGTTCGCTCCGATTCACTTCTGGACGACCCCGAATGGACGCGAATGCAATTTCATAAATCCATAGGGACAAATTATGAAAA
>NW_027420815.1:0-56676 GCF_009905375.1 Apium graveolens | reverse complement strand
TGTAATAATGTGTAATACTCAATTTCGAGTTTGATAGATGGATTTGATCGGTATGTAATATAATGTGTTTGCTTATGTGCATACTTTAACCTGTTGCGGTCCGGTAGTTGATAAGTAGGGTCACTGCATATCATTATTATTTATTATTATTATAAACAGGTTAAAATAAGGTGTGTGTGTGGACCCCAAACTTCTGACCCGGGTTTGGAGGCGCCACAGGTTTGGTATCAGAGCCACAGGTTATAAGTCACTGACACAAGCCTAGGTTGACGGAATGGGTAGAGGGTTAGGATTAGAAGTAAGGAATAGAAAGATAGAACGTCGAGAGGTTGAGTGTTTTTGTATTACCGGTATTAGTATATTCCGTTATGGTTCAAGATTCTTATATCGCGATATGATTTCAGATAGCACAATGGCCGACTCTTTCATTCCCATATCAGCTGATCACTCAGAGCCTTCAGTTGGAGTGCCGTCTTTTGATCCACGTCCTGTTGTTCCACCTGTGTTGGCTATACTACCTCCACCTGTGTTGCAGCCCGTACCACAGCAGGCTATTCCCCCCCAGGCATGAGGCCACCTGTCAGAGGACCCCCACCAGCTGACTCAGATTCCAATGGCATTCAGTTGTGAGTGCTCCATTACAGTCTACATTGCCCCCGGTTCCTTACCCGGTATGAGACTCTTCTATTGGAGCGTGATTCCTTGTTGGCCCGATTAGAGAGCTACAGCATATCATTAGGACTACTGATGTTGATCATGGTGCGAGGGAGCTTCGAGAAGAGATTCATGTGCACGGAGGGTTCTTGAGGCTAGGCTACATGGAGATACACTACCTGGCAGAGGCCTTGATGCACTGATGGGCTGGGCTATTGAGGTGATGGAGGACTTTGAGAGGATGGCATGATCAGAGTTTCCTTGGAGTTGAGTCAGAGATCCAGAAATAGAGATACTAAGCAGTATTGTGATGGTTATATAGTATGTGCAGTAGTGTGTAATGAGTACCACTAGACTTTTGAGTTGTATTTATAGACTAGCTATGCCGACTAGTGAGTAGGTGGTTGTACCCTTTTGCTTTTACTTCCGAAGCGTCTTTACGCTTGTACTACCTAAAACTTTTGATCTATATATATTAGTACCTTTTTCCTTTCCAGCACTGTCATTTACTTTATTGCACCTGTTTTACTTTACCTTATTTATTACACCAGTTATACCCCTGTGAACCATGTACCCTGTTTTTTTATAACTGTTTATATTCTGTAAAGAAGCATGCAATTTATTAGTTATAACTATTTCCAAAAAAAAGAGATATTTTTGTTTTACAAAACTTTTCTTTTCTACAAAGTATTTGGTTTAAAAGATAAACAAGTTTTTGATTCTTTACAGAAAAATGCCTCCTAGAAGAAATACCCGTACCAACACCCAGAATGAAGAAACCAACAACACTAACAACCAAGATGATATAAATCCAAATGTGAACCCAGGACCCATGGACCCAGCAATAGCCCAGATTCTTCAAATCTTGGCCCAACAAACAGTTCACCTGGCACGATAACAACAAAGACAGACCAATCCCCGGGTAACTTTCAAAACTTTTCAGGCAGTAAACCCACCAGAATTCAAGGGTTCCCTAGCCGATTGAAGCAAATGTTTGGTTAAAGGAAATAGAAAGGTATTTGCCTTAGTAAAAGTAAAAGAAGAACAGAAAGTTGAGTTTGCAAGTTACTATCTGAAGAACGAGGCCACCTATTGGTGGGAGATGGTGAAGACATTGGAAGGTACAGATGTTATTACTTGGGAGAGGTTTAAGGAATTGTTTTTAGAAAAGTATTTTCTTCAGTTTGTCCAGGATCAAATGGAGCTGAAGTTTTTAGAATTAAAGCAAGGGAACATGTCGGTAACAGATTATGAGGTTAAGTTTGAGGAATTGTCAAGGTATGTGTCGTCATATGTGGATACTGATAGGAAGAAGGGTAAAAGATTCCAGCAAGGTTTGAAACCATGGATCAGAGGGAAGGTAGCCATTTTTGAATTGGATACCTATGCAGGAGTGGTACAGAAGGCCATGATCGCAGAGACAGAGAGTGAGATGTTCCAGAAGGAAAAGGAAAGCAAGAAAATGAAATTTGAAGAGAATGAGGGCCAGTCACAACCAGGGAAGTTTCCAAATTTTAAGAAGGGCAAGTTTCAGCCAGGGAGGAATTTTAATTTCAGGAGACAAATTGCAAGCGACGGAGGCCAGGGCAACCGTCCAGTTAATACGAATCAGCCGAATCATTGAGACTAACTTTTCCAGATTGTCAAATATGTGGAAAGAAGCATGGAGGAGTCTGTAATAAGTTAAATGTGGTATGTTTCAATGCAACCAGAAAGGGCACTATTTGAGGGAGTGCCGAAATCAGCCAGCAAGAGAGCCAGCAGATAGGATCAGCCTATCAGGAATCCAGCAGTAAAGGTTCCAGCCATTGGATTTACGTGCTTCAAATGTGGAAAGCCAGGACATATGGCCAGGGATTGCAAGACACCAGCCCCAGTCAGTAATGCATTGAGGATTATGGGATCTACCCCAACAGTGAATGAGACTCCCAGGGCTAGAGTTTTTGACATGTCTGTGAAGGATGCTATCCAGGATACGGATGTCGTGGCAGGTACGCTTAATGTGAATTCTTTATGTGCCAAAGTGTTAATAGATTCGGGAGCAACTCGATCGTTTGCTTCACAAGATTTTGTTAGTAAGCTAAATTGTCCATTTGAGTATTTAAATGAAATAATGAATGTGGAATTAGCAAATCAAGAACGTATATCTGTTAATCAAGTTTGTGGGAATTGTGAGATTGAGATTTCTGGTAGTAAATTTTGCGTAGATTTGATACCATTTAAGTTAGGGGAGTTTAACGTTATATTAGGGATGGATTGGTTATCTAAGCACGATGCCCAGATAGATTGTCGAAATAAGAAGGTAATGGTGAAGACGTCAGACGAAAGAATAGTAACGTTCAAGAGCCAGAAGCAAGTAAAGAAGTTCTTAATAATGATTCAAGCCAAGAAGTTATTACGGCAAGGATGCGAGCATTTCGTAGCATACGGCAAGTCAGGAGCCAGCAAACTTGAAAATATTCCAGTAGTGAATGAATTTCCAGACGTGTTTCCCGATGAGTTACCAGGACTTCCTCCGGATCGAGAAATTGAATTTGCAATCGACTTAGCACCTGGAACAGAACCAGTATCCAAGACCCCGTACAGAATGGCGCCTGTTGAGATGAAAGAGCTAGCGAAGCAATTGCAGGAGTTGTTAGAGAAAGGAGTAATCAGACTCAGCGTATCCCCGTGGGGAGCCCCGATATTATTTATCAAGAAGAAAGATGGAAGCATGAGACTGTGTATCGACTACAGGGAGCTCAACAAGCTTACAATCAAGAACAAGTATCTGTTACCTAGAATTGATGACTTGTTTGACCGATTGAAGGGAGCCAAGTATTTCTCCACAATTGATTTAAGATCGGGATATCATCAACTGAAGATCAAGCCAGAAGATATACCAAAGCAGCTTTCCGAACAAGGTATGGACATTATGAATTTTTAGTAATGTCTTTTGGATTGACCAATGCCCTGGCAGCGTTTATGGATTTAATGAACAGAATTTTCAAGGAGTATTTGGACAAGTTCATTATTGATTTATAGACGATATTTTAATTTATTCAAAGACGGAAGAGGATCATGCGAAACATTTGAGAACAGCTTTGGATATTTTAAGGAAAAAGAAGTTATATGCTAAATTCTCGAAGTGTGAGTTTTGGCTACAGGAGGTTCAGTTCTTAGGACACATAGTCAGTAACGAAGGGATCAAAGTGGACCTGACAAAGATCGCAGCAATTACGAATTGGGAGAGACCGAGAACACCCACCGAGGTAAGAAGTTTCTTGGGATTGGCAGGATATTATCGACGATTCGTCCAGAATTTCTCAAGGATTGCAACACCACTGACAAAGCTTACACAAAAGAATGAAAAGTTTATATGGAATGACAAGTGCGAAGGAAGTTTTTAGGAATTGAAGCAAAGATTAATCACGGCACCTATTTTGTCACTTCCAGACGATCAAGGAAATTTCGTAATTTATACCGATGCTTCTCACAAAGGATTAGGATGTGTTCTAATGTAGCACGACAAGGTGATTGCGTATGCGTCAAGGCAATTGAAACCACACGAACAAAAGTATCCT
This sequence comes from Apium graveolens, assembly GCF_009905375.1. Taxonomy (NCBI): domain Eukaryota; kingdom Viridiplantae; phylum Streptophyta; class Magnoliopsida; order Apiales; family Apiaceae; genus Apium; species Apium graveolens. The sequence goes on along the minus strand of NW_027420815.1, from coordinate 52,459 downwards.
ACTCATGATTTGGAACTAGCAACCATAGTTTTCGCTTTGAAGATTTGGAGACATTATCTGTATGGAGAAAAGTGCAAGATTTTCACGAATCACAAAAGCTTAAAGTACATATTCACACAGAAGGAACTTAATATGAGGCAAAGAAGATGGTTAGGATTGATCAAAGATTATGATTGCTCAATTAATTATCATCCCGGTAAAGCGAACGTTGTAGTAGACGCATTGAGTCAGAAGGAAAGGCTAAATGAGTTATCAGTACCTGAAGAGATATACAAGGAATTTCAGAAATTGGAATTGGAGATTAGAATTTGCAAGCCTGAGGAAGCGAAAGTGTATAGTATGACTTTCCAACCGGAGTTATTGGAGAAAATAAAGAAATGTCAGGAAGATGTAATGAATCAAGATCTAAATCGTTTGGTAGGTGAAGAATTATGTACACAAAAATGATCAAGTTATTCTGAGGTTTTCTTCTAGAATTGGGATTCCACCAATAACGGAGCTGAAAATGAAATTTTATAAGAAGCGCATAGTTCAAGATATTCTATCCATCCGGGGAGTACCAAAATGTACAGGGATTTAAAGGAGAATTATTGGTGGCCGGATATGAAGAGGGAAATTGCGGAATGGATTAGCAAATGTTATACCTGTCAGAGAGTTAAAGCAGAGCATTAGAGACCAAGCGGATTGCTACACCATTGGAGATTCCAGAGTGGAAGTGGGAACATATGCCATGGATTTTATAGTTGGATTACCAAGGACAAGGGATAATCATGATGCCATTTGGGTTATAGTGGATAGACTTACCAAGTCAGCTTATTTTCTGCCTATAAATGAAAGATTTTCGCTCGACAAGTTAGTCCATATGTACCTGAAGGAAATCGTAGTTCGTCATGGAGTTCCTGTGTCTATCGTATCTGATCGAGATCAAAGATTTAATTCAAGATTTTGGAAGAGTTTTCAAGAATGTTTGGGAACAAGACTGAATATGAGTACGGCCTATCACCCCAAGACGGATGGCCAAAGTGAAAGAACGATCCAGACAATCGAGGACATGTTGCGTGTTTGCGCTATTGATTTTAAAGGAAGTTGGGACGAGCATTTACCTCTGGTAGAGTTTGCTTATAACAACATTTATCACGCCAACATTGGGATGCCACCCTATGAAGCCCTTTATGGACGTAAATGTAGATCTTCAGTGCATTGGGATGAAGTAGGAGAATGCAAAATACTTGTGCCTGAATTGGTACAGCAGACAAAAGAAGTTGTTGAAGTAATCCAGAAAAGATTGATAGCAGCACAAGACCGTCAAAGGAAATACGCAGACCAGTCAAGGAAAGACATGGAATTTGAAGAAGGAACTTTGGTATTACTGAAAGTATCACCATGGAAAGGACTAACGAGGTTTGGGAAGAAAGGAAATCTAAGTCCAAGATATGTCGGACCTTTTGAGATCCTAAAGCGTGTTGGCAAAGTAGCTTACGAGTTGGTGCTACCACCGCACATGGAGCACCTTCACAATGTTTTTCACGTATCAATGATTAAAAGTACAATCCAGACTCCAGGCATGTAATAGAATATGAGCCAATAGAGCTTCAGGCATATTTGTCATATGTAGAGAGTCCAATAGAGATTCCAATAGGGCTTTGACGTCCCGGTGGGGTCCCGGTCCGTTGGTTTTTGAAAAGCAGAAACGATTCCTAAATTAATAAGAAACCCCGAAAACACATAAAATACATTCAAATACACATAAAACGAGATAAAACATGTACCTCGATAAAGATGCAAATAAATACGAGTCCAGATTGTAAATCGAATCATATAATTGCATTTTAAACATATAATAATCAATCGAAAAATTTTCTGGTTTGCACGGGAACATAATTAGCATTTAAAACAAATAATATTATGGCAATGAACATTTTAACTTATACAAACATATAATATTTAATCATTTAACATATAATATTCTTATAATTTTCCCGGATATTACATCATTCCCCCCTAACATGATTTTGTCCTCAGAATCAGCCTAGGAAAACAAGTGAGGATATTTGGTTCGCATTTCGCTTTCCAACTCCCAGGTCGAGTCTTTAACCTTGGGATTCCTCCACAAGACTCGCACTAAAGACACAGACTTATTCCTAAGCACTCTTTCCTTCTTATCTAAAATCTACACTGGTTGCTCTACAAAAGGCAAGTCTGGCTGAATCTCGATTGGCTCATATTCTATCACATGATTCGAATCAGGCAGATAACGCTTCAACATTGACACGTGGAACACGTTGTGGATATGCTGCATGTGAGGTGGTAATGCTAACTCGTAAGCAACCTTTTCCACACGCCTCAAAATCTCAAAAGGGCCATATAGCGAAGACTCGGCTTTCCTTTCTTCCCCAATCTTGATAAACCTTTCCAAGGTGAAACCTTCAATACAACTGCTTCACCAACTTCAAATTCCTTATCCTTTCTGGCAAGATCAGCATACTTGCGTTGATGATCTTGAGCTGCCACTAATCTTTTCTGAACGAATTCTATTTTCTCCTTTGTCCGTGAGATTAATTCTGGACCCGAAATCTTTCTCTCACAAACTTCTTTCCAACATATTGTGGATCTGCATCTTCTCCCGTACAAAGATTCGTAAGGCGGCATTCCAATACTAGCATGATAACTATTGTTGTGGGAGAATTCAAACAATGGTAAGTGTTCGTCCCAACTTCCTTCAAAATCTAGAGCACATACACTGAGCATATCTTCAATAGTCTGAATTGTAATATCCGGGATATATCGTGTAATTATTTTTGCTATTAAATAATTATTATCTGTGTTCAGTATCTATTCTGTAAATTAATTGTTAAGTGTTATCTGTGTTTGGATATTTAAAAATAATATTAATTGAGTATTTCAATTTTTATATGTCTAAAATAAAATATAGATAATTGTCATATCTTCCTAATTATTTTTATGTTGATTTATGAATTTATAAGAATCATATGAAATTTAAAAATCTTTTTCCGGGTATTTAATATCTATTTTATAAAAACGGGAACCAACCGACGTCATTCGTTGTTACGTTTTTGAAACCCGAAACTCTTCCGAGAACTCCTTCCTAACCTAATTGTAATATTCCGAGCATTTTCCATGTTTTGACTTTTTCGATCCGGCGTACGGTTTGTTCTGCGCGGGTCCCGGCGCAACATTTTCGATACAATATTCGTTTCGGTAAATCAATAAAACTCGTATTTCGATAAACGGGAGCTTTTTATTAAACTATCCCAATTATCACCTCGTAGTACGTATAACCAGGCGCTGAGACCAAAACCGCAGTACAAATTGTACTGATTTGGATAATTATCCCGAAAACTGATACCGTTTGGATCAGTTTTTATAAATGAACGTACCGTTTTATATCCGGAATGATCCAACGGGTTGCTAATTTTCCGTAATTATAAATAGCCTTTTACCGTATTTTATTTCGTATAAAAATCATTTACAGACAGATAATTATATAATTTTCAGAGAAAAACCCTAAATTCATAAACTCTTCTAAGAATCAAACAAGCTTTTGGAGGTGTTATTGAATTCAGTTTGGAAAGCTCGAGTAACCAATCTGAAGGTCTTGAAGAGCTCTACCAGATTCTGTAATCCATACACCTACAGAAATCAAGGTTATTTTTCAATAATTTAATTATTTTCGAATTAATTTTAGTAAAAATATGAATTTTTGTTCGGATTATTGTTTGTATGATTTGATGATTGTATGTTGTAGAGCTTGTTTTCCTGATGATTTTGATATATTATACATCTGATTTGGAGTTCAATAACATGTTCAAATTTGAGTTTGATTTTCGAATTTTAAAATTAGGGTTTATAACCCGTATGAATGTTCTTAATTGAAATTTGGGAGTTTCTTATTTTGGAATAGATTGATGTTGTGGTATAGTGGGTTGTGTTCTCTGTGAAATTTTCAATCCAGTCGTACAAGTTTCATGAATCAACGAGGTCTGTAGAGAAGGAAGTTGTGATTTTAAAGTTACGCCGAATTCGCCGGTAACCGGCGAACTTCCCGGCCATTTTCCGGCCAACTCAGGGATTGTTAGGATGAATTGATTGCATGGTTGTGGTCCTGGTGTTGTGTAGATGTGATCTGGAGGTGGTGGTGGCCTGAGCTTCCTTGAATCGTGTTCTCCGGCGAGACAGGGTGTTTTCCGGCGACCCCCCTGGAAAATTACAGTTTGGTACCTGAACTTTTGGGGACGATGTAGTTTGGTCCCTGAAGTTTCCAGAGTTTGCAAATTTAGGATTCCTGTTTACAAATTATTTAAAAATCATATTTCCTATTTATTTTTATTATAAAAATTCATTTTTAATTTCTAAAAATTCCAAAAAATTATTATTTTAATTCTGAAAATTATTTTTAATTCAAATATAAATCTGAATTAATTGGTTAATTAATTTCAGTTAATTTTTAATTGATTAATTGGTCAATTAATTCGAAAATTAATTGATTAATTGATTTAATTAATTATTAATTGATTTTAATTAATTATTTAATTAGACTTAATTATTTAAAAATGATTTAAAAATAATTTAAAAATTCCGAAAAATAGTTTCGAGCTTTAAAATATTATTCTAAATTATTTCCAAGGCTCGATAATTATTATAAAATTATTTCGGAGCCAGAATTGGCCAACCGAACTCTGTTTATTACCCCAAAATTGATCCAACGACCCATTTTAATTCTGAAAAATTTTAAAATCATTCTAAATACTTGAAAGCCTGTTTATGACCCGAGACTTATTTATAAATGATATATCATTGATTATTTGACATATTATGTGTTATACGTGACTTGTTGGCTGAATGTCGGTCTGTATATTCGATGTTTACTTGTTCATTGCGTAACTTTCAATCCGTTAATCGGATTTGGGTGAAACGAAGGGTAGATAGAAGTATGTGTTAAATAGAATCATATGAGTTGAATATTGATAGATGCTTATGATATGTGAGCAGAAGAGGCAAGACGTAGGAAAGGGAAACAGGTAGTTGAGGAGTAAGACGATTGTGATTGAAAGCGAGTGCAGTGTAGTAAGCTAATACCAGACAAGTGTTCTGAACTTTCTTGAGATATTATAGTACTTGGTAGTCTTGTTGATATTGCAAGTGCTTTGAAGCACTGAACCCTAACCATGATTCCAGTTTTGATCTTGAGCCGTAAACCTGATTCTTTCCAGACCATTGATTATCGTACACCCAAATATGAACCACAAATATACGATACTACTCCACAAATACATACAAACTAAATACCAAACACTGAATCGAATTACCCACATACTCAAACCATTGTATCATATGCTTTGAAAGGCCAAATCCTTGAAACCTTGAAACACTGATTCCTTTGTTATCCAGTTCTTTCATTACCCAACAACTAAGCTTTGGAAATGCCATATTGATCCCCATGAAGATTGAAACTATTTCACTATTAAACATCCACTGTTGTTAATGATTCTGTTTATTGTTTATTATTGCTTATTCTGTTATTATGCTAGAATTAGATTGTTTTTATAAAATTGTGGACCAGATTCATGGTCAGACCATATAATGGTCAAGTTAGGCCAATGTGTGCCTTGGATCCAGTAGTTAGAGCAATGTTGTGTGCTTTGCTCGGGGTTAGTGCGTGACTGATCAGCAGCCTAACCTTAGTTTTTAAAATGAAAATATAATATCCAATTCTAAATCATAATCCATTGTTCACTTGATATCATAACCATATTTACCTGATGATCATTATTCTCAGTTTTGTCATTGTGACTTGCTGAGCTAGTTAGCTCATTTGTGCGATGTTGTTTATATTCTTTCCAGTAAAAAAGGAACCAGTTGGTAGCGAGGATCCCCAATCCAGCGCGAGAGCTAGGGGTTCAGGTTGAGGAAGCTGAGCTAGTAGGTTTCTTTTGGGATAATTTAAGTTGGTAAAAGTTTATAATAATGTTTAATACTCAGTTTCGAGTTTGAATAGATGGGATTTGATCGGTATGTAATATATTAGTGTGTTTGGCTTGTGTGCATACTTTAACCTGTTGCGGTCCGTGGTAGTTGGTTTGTAGGGTCACTGCATATCATTATTATTTTTATTATTGTTATAAACAGGTTATAAATAAGGTGTGTGTGTGGACCCCAAACTTCTGACCCAGGTTTGGAGGGCGCCACATGAATTGTCCTTTCATTTTTGACCGTCTGCCTGCGGATGATACGCGGTACTCATATTTAGCTTCGTTCCGAGACAATCTTGAAACTTCTCCAAAATCTTGAAATAAATCGAGGATCTCTATCTGAAACTATGGATACTGGAACTCCATGTCGAACCACAATCTCTTTCATATAAATTGAACCAATTTATCCAATAAGTATCTCTCGTTGATAGGAAGAAAATGCGCTGATTTCGTCAATCTATCGATAATAACCCAAATAGCATCATGATTTTCCCTGGTCCTCGGTAATCCAACTACAAAATCCATCGCATTATGCTCCCTTCCATTCTGGAATGTCCAATGGTTGTATCAACCCACTATGCCTTTTATGTTCCACTTTGACTCGCTGGCAAGTGTAACACTTACTTACCCATTATGCAATCTCTTTCTTCATACTTGGCCACCAAAAATTTTCTCTTAAATCTTTGTACATCTTCGTACTTCCGGGATGAATTGAGTATCTGGAGTTGTGAGCGTCTCGAAGAATTTCATCTTTCAGCTCAGCTATATTGGGTATCCATATCCTGGAAGAAAATCTTAAGATTCCTTTATCATCCTTTTGACTCCCTTTCTCTTCTCCTGTTAATTCTTCATGTTTATGGCTCATTACTTCTTTTTGACATCTCATTATCTTCTCTAACAGTTCTGGTTGAAAAGACATTATATACAACATAATAGTAGACATGCTTGAAATACTGACCTCTATTTCAAACTTCTCAAATTCCTTGATCAATTCCTCAGATGAAGTGATCATATTTAACCTTTCTTTCATGCTCCGAGCTTCAGCCACCACATTTGCTTTTTCTGGATGATAGTTGATGGTACAGTCATAGTCTTTGATCAGTTCTAGCCATCTTCTCTCATGTTCAATTTCTTCTGAGTGAAAATATACTTCAAACTCTTGTGGTCTGTGTAGATCTCGCACTTCTCTCCATACAGATAATGCCTCCATATCTTCAATACAAACACTATAGCTTCCAATTCCAGATCATGAATTGACTTCTCTCGTGGTTTCAACTGTCTTGAAGCATAGGCTATCACTTTATCATGCTGCATCAAAACACATCCCAATCCTTTGTCTGACGCGTCACTGTAGATCACAAATTGCCTTGATCATCTAGTAAGACTAGCACTGGTGAAGATACTAATCTATTCTTTAATTCTTAGAAACTCTCCTCGCACTTCTCATCCCATTTGAACTTCTGGTTCTTTCTGGTGAGCTTTGTCAATGGCGTAGCTATCTTCACAAAATCTTGCACGAATCTTCTGTAGTATCCTGCTAATCCTATGAAACTTCTTACTTCCGTTGGTGTCTTTGGCCTCTCCCAGTTAATTATAGCTTCAATCTTTGCCAAATCCACTTCCACTCCGTTATTGCTAATCACGTGCCCAAGAAATCATACTTCATTTAACCAAAATTCACACTTGGAAAACTTTGCATACAATTTCTCATGTCGCAGTATCTCCAAAATTATTCTCAAATGCTCTGCATGCTCCTCTTCCGTCTTGGAATAGATCAAAATATCGTCTAGAAACACAATCATGAATTTATCCAAATACTTCTTAAATACTCGATTCATTAGATCCATAAAAGTTGTTGGTGCATTAGTTAATCCAAATGCCATTACCAAAACTCATAATGTCCATATCCGGTTCAAAATACGGTCTTCGGAATGTCTTCTGGCTTGATCTTCAGTTGATGATATCCCGATCTTAAATCAATCTTAGAAAACCATACAGCTCCTCTCATTTGATCAAATAAATCAATGATCCTTGGCAATGGGTACTTATTCTTAATGGTCAGCTTATTTAATTCTCGATAGTCAATACATAATCGTATACTCCCGTCTTTCTTCTTGACAAACGGTACTGGTGCTCCCCATGGGGATACACTAGGTCTTATAACTCTTTTCTCCAAAAGGTCTTGCAGCTGAGTTGCCAATTCTTTCATCTCCACTGGTGCCATTCGGTACGGAGCTTTGGAAACCAGTTCTGTTCCGGGTGCTAGATCAATTATAAATTCAATTTCTCTATCGGGAGGTAACCTTGGAAGATCGTCTGGAAAGAGATCTGGAAACTCATTGACGACTGGAATTGCTTCTAGTGCTGGAACTTCCTTGTTGGTATCTATCACCTGGCTAAATATGCCTCGTAATTCTAACGTATTAACTTCTTTTCTTGAGCTATCGTTAAAAACTTCTTCTCTTGCTTATTTCCTTGAAATATTACCTTCTTCTTACTATCCAATGTCTGAAGTCTTACTTTCCTATTCTTACATTCAATCTGAGCATTATTTTCTAACAACCAATCCATTCCTAAGATAACATCAAATTCTCCCAACTTAAAGTATTAAGTTGGCATAAAAATGATGTCCCACTATCTCGATATCACACCTCAGGCACACTCGGTCAACGAAAACTTGGTTCTTATTAGCTAATTCTATCATTAACGCTTGTTCTAACAATTCAACTTCACAATGCAATTTATCGACAAAATTTTAAGAAATTAATGACCTTGTAGCTCCAGACTCAATTAAAAATTTAGCACCTACGGAGTTGACTAGAAGCTTACCTTCAACCACGTCGGAACTTTGAACAGCATCAGGCATGGTCATATTGAATGTCCCGGTTTTGGCTTGAGTTGATGGTCCTTCACTCCTTAGCATCATCTGAGATGATGGTCCTATAGTTGTTGGCACATTTGTTCCTGGAGCTTGCTCCTTACAGTTGTTAACATAATGCCCTATCTTCCCATATCGGAAACATATAACGTCTGACATCTGGTTACGACACTCATAAGCATGATGTCCTTTCATGTTACACCGGCATCAAATAGTGTTAGCCTTGTAAGGTCCATAATTCTTCTTACCGCACACTCTACAATCTAGAAATGATGGACAATTAGTCTTTGGTTGATTCGGGTTCTGAGACTGATTACCTTGACCTTTCCTTCCAGCTGCTAGTCATTTAATTCTTGGTGATACACGACAGTTCTTGTAGAGATGTCCAACCTTCCCACACTTGAAACATGTAATCCTCGACTTTTAGTAGACATTCAATTTTTACATCTATTTGCATAGTGTCCTTTCTGATTGCACTTAAAAATGATATATTAGCCTTACAAACCCCAAAGTGCCTTCTTCTAGAAGTTCTGCAATATGGCTGCGGTGGATAGTTGGAATTCTGCTGATTGGGATCCTGAAATTGACCTTCTGCTAGCTTACTCTTCTTTTTCGAACCCATTATTCTGGTAAGAAAACAAACAACTTATATAATAATATTTCAAGCATGGTGTCAAATATGTAGCAATCTTTTAGCTTATCAAAATTCTCAAGCATTATCTCTTTCCAAAAATATCATAAACTTGCTACCATATTAACACATGCGACATGATTATCACATAACCTGCTTATTATCTCAAAGAATAATAACACAAAGAAAATTGACAAACAATTATCTAAACTGTCCAACTCTTGCTCAAAATCTCAAATTAGCCAACAAGCAGTGAATAGGGTTACAATACAACCTTTCAACCTCTTTCATTACTTCTTACTATTCTCAAAAACCAAAAAGATAGCAAAGCAATGGCACAAAAGCCAAGAGCTAAACACAAAATAGGGAACCTAAACAACTTAACTATAACCCAGCCCAATAACCTAAATTTAATCTTATAAGAGCTAAACTACACGCACCTATCTTATGTGATCTTCCTATGACTCATCTATGACAATCTTAATCCTGTTTCAGTGACCATAACATGTGGCTCTGATACCAACCTGTGATTCCCTCCAAACACGGGGTCTAGATTTGGGGGTCACTGACTAATAAAATAAACACAACGGAATAAAATAATAAATATGACCCCTTGCATGCAACTGGATCGATCACAGGTTATAGTATGAAACAGACACTAATACAAACCAAATCTTATTACAAGCCATAAGTCTATTTAATTTTACAAACAATTCAAATTTTATTAAAAACCTATATACTTTTCAAGCGTCCCAAACTGTCTACCTGGAAAACACGCCACACTATTTACAAGCACTCGACTTCTAATCAAACCTGGAACTCAGGCCTGCTCTGGCCTAGCTGAAAGAATCGGAATAATAAAGAAGTATGAGCAAAAAATGCTCAGCAAGCAGTATATAGCTTATGATTTAAAACAAAAACAACAATATATCTGATGAAAAAACCACACAACAATACCTGAACAGTATCAAAAACTGATATAAGTTTTGATAATAAACAACCCTTTTATAAATCTTTTTGTTTTGGATTAGAATCCTTGAACGACGGTAAGTTGCCGCCGGTGATCAGCCGCGGAGCAACACCGGTATGTTGAAGGTTATCCAACTAAACAAACGGGGCACCCAAGGCACATATTGGCCTAGCGAGGTATTATAATTAAGTATAATACATGGCTCACATTGGACCGCCGCCACGGCCTCTTACGCTACCATCCAATCCATAAAAACAATTTTCAATCAAAGGAGTCGAATTAAATGACATCCTTAACCATATAACTCCCCACTTCTCATGGTCCAGAGTTATCTCAACAACCGATGGTGAAATAACCAGAACAATTAGTTATTCGCTAATCTCAATTCAAAGCTTCACTGTATAGAGTAAGTTATAGTGAAAGGTAAAAAAAATTTAACTATTCTGAACTTAGAATAATATAGAAATTGAATAATAGAGTCAGAATAATTATTACTTGAACGTTAAGTGAAGATATAGATATTTGCAGAATAAAATTCATAATAGTATCACTTGAACAATAAGTGAAGGTAGGTATACTTGCATCATATAATTCTAAATAAACGTCACTTGAACGATAAGTGAAGTTAGGGATACTTGTCTGATATGCTCGATGACCTCTTACTATAACTCTGCTTATAGCTGCTGGGTACTAACTCCGTCTAATCCTTGATTGCACTCCTTGCTACTTGATCTTTAAACAAAAGGATTATCTTAATTGACAGAACCAAACTCAGTCGACGTAACTATACGTCTTGTTGTCTACCCGATCGTTTATCACTATTCATGGCATTTTAAACTGTAAACAGATAGCATACATATCACGTAACACGTAATCATGTTATCCATATATCATGTAATCACATATTTCATGTAACACATAAGTCAGATTGTCAAAACATAGGTTTTAGTACGTTCAGAATTGAAATCGGGTCAATAACAGGGTTTATTGATCAGATACCGACTTAGAATGATACACAATTCAAATGACATTGCATTACAAAATAAATTAGGTCTCGAAAGTATTTTTATTGAAAGCGTAATGTTTTTCTGAGTCTATATGCGTTCGTTTCGTATTAAACGGATGAACGGTTTATTTATTATGAATAAAATAAGAAATAATAGAATTAAATCAATTAATAATAATATTAATTGATTTTTAAATACCAAAATATAACTTTTAAAAGCTAAAAATAATTTTTAGGAATTATTTGAATTAATTATAAATAATATACATTTATTTAACTATTTATAAATAAAATTAATTGATTAAATGATTTTAATCAATTAATTAAATTCATAAATAATTAACTAAAAGGAATTATAAATAATTAAATCAAATTAGATTTTTGAAAATCATAAAAGAAAATAATTTTAGGAATTTAAAATAATTAAGAAATAATTTTTAGAATTTAAAAATAGTAAGTAAATGATTTTTAAACATAAAATAAATGATTTTTTTGAAAAAAAGAAAATAATTTTAAAAAGAAAAGACAGAAATAGAGTTGGGATTTCTGGAACAAGGTCAGGCGGATTGAACAGCAGCATGGAAAGGGGAGGCTCGCCGGGAAAGCGGAGAAGAAGGCCGACAACTCGTCGGTTTCTGGACTTTTACCAGATTCCGGTCGAGTGGTTCCAACCGGTTTCTCGAAATCCGGTGGCCTCTAACCCACCCTCCTCTAATCCCTATGGTTTTCCATGGTTTTTGTGTCAAAATGCTCCAAATCACTCCAGCAACACTAAACTACAGATATTTGCAACAATCAATCGTTGGAATAAAATTCCGATCAATAATCGAACCAAGGTTCAAATTTTCCGGTGAAGAAATGATTCCAACAAAAACTCAACCAAATTGAACTATCTATATATGAATTTGAAGCTCTGGACACCGAGAATCATCTTATATACTAAAAATCATTTAACCTATCATCAATAATTCACAAAATCGAAGAACATGAACGAATAAACCAAGAACTCGTTTAGCATCTTCTAGAAACCAAACAATTAGTATAAATACACAAATAAATTCTATTAATCATCCTAAAGCTGTTTATAACATCAACTTCAATCAACAAACATTCAAAAATAAAAAACGATTTCTACATCAAGAACATGAAAATCAAATTTCCCAATACTTAACCTCGATTTGTGAAATTGATACCAATAAAACGGGCTTGAAACAAGGATTGTTTTGGTGTGTAGAGCATCAACAACCGATTCCTAGAACTCCTAAAATCATTGATTCTTTGTTCTTGAAGAAATTTTACCCCCAAAAATGTTTATGATTATTGTTTTTAATAAAAACAATATGAAATAAAATAATTAATGGGGCTATTTATACTTTTTGAAAAATAAATACCCCAAAATAAATTAAGGGTGTTTTTATCCCATAATTAAAATAATTAGGCCCCAAAATGATACTTACGGGGAATAATTTTAAAAATAATTAAATACAATATTTATATCAAATTCCCCAAAATTTTGCAAATAATTCAAAAATGCAAAAATAATGGGTGTTTGAAATACGTATAATTTTATAAAAATAAAAACACGAATTTTGTGGGCTTTGACGTCCCGGTGGGGTCCCGGTGCGTTGGTTTTTGAAAAACAGAAACGATTCATAAATTGACTGAAAACCCGAAAACACATAAAATACATTCAAATGCACATAAAATGAGATAAAACATGTACCTCGATAAAGATGCAAATAAATACGAGTCCAGATTGCAGATCGAATCATATAATTGCAGTTTAAACACATAATAATCAATCGAAAAATTTTCTGGTTCGCACGGGAACATAATTAGCATTTAAAACACGTAATATCATGGCAATGAACATTTTAACTTATACAAACATATAATATTTAATCATTTAACATGTAATATCCACATAATTTTTCCGGATATTAGAGTGTATATGTATAATGTTTAATTATTACATGGTTAATCAAAGAGTCTTTTCAATTTTTATCTCCTCTTCTATAAATACAAACCCTCCACTTCCAAAATTTCTCACTGACTTTCCATACACAACTCCTCATCTTCTTAAATATTTTGTTCAAAACTTCACAAATAATTATAAAAAATGGCTCAACCCCAATTCTACAAACGCAATGGTGGATGCTACATGCCAATCTACAATCCAAGTGATGAAAAGATGTAATTCGATCCATATGGACTTCTAGTTCGTATTGGAGGTGAAATCTGTCACCCAACTGAAGTTCCAAACTTAGTCTACGATCGTCTCTCTTGGGATGATCAGTTGGAACTGTATTTCTTCACCGGCGAAGTTCTTCTTAAAGAAGAACCCCGTTTTGAATTGGCGGAACATTTTCGTCAAGCAGCTCTTGAGTTGCAAGAGAATGTCATTTCTCTTGCAGGGACAATGAGTAGGATTTATCAACGTAGGGCGATGAGGGCAGAGCAGGCTGCAAAGAAGAAGAAGAAGTCTGAGTAGTTAGATTGTTATAGGGTTTTATGTTTAAAATTCTATTATTCTTGTACTCATCTTCTTTAATATTAATGAAAATATATTTTTCCTTCTTTGAATCTTTAAGTGAATGAATGTTTACTGTCTTGTTTGTGCTTGAATGCTTATGACTGTTAATATTCAAATTAGTACTGCATGCTTAATTTTAGATATTTTTCAATAGTGTATGTGAAAAACTAATCTTTGTTTGAGTTCATATGTTCAATACAGTACATATTAAAGTAACTAATGTAACAGAAGAAATTTATGAAAGATTTAATTTTGAACTCATGAGAATTATAATCTTTGAGTGTTATGTTCTATCCAAATTCTTTGAAACTTTCTTTTTATCACCAAGAAAGTTGTCCACACTCAATCTTAATATCATAAATCTTATATCTTAAATTTCTTCTTACAACTGAAACAACTGAATCTATTTCTCAAATGTTGCCAAAAATCAAGTGACATAGTTCTTGAAATTATGCTCACCACTTAAAAACAAAATTAAGTTGGTTAGAGACTACATGCTGAGGTAGAACTTAATGATACTAACAAAGACACAGGGGTTTCATAAGTTTTTACTGAAGACTCTGTGAAAGCTTTCAATAAACATATTAAGTGTTAGTTCTTTTCTAGAAGAATAAGGTTTGAGATCATGGCACATGATAGTAACCTGATCAAATCCTCTCTAATTCAAATGGAGGTTCCCATAATTGGTGAACAACAACTGTCATAACCACAGTGTTAAATGTGAGTTTAATTGTGACTTCAGATCCACAAGGTATAAATACTGTTATTACTTTATCAGCATTTATTCTAAATACTGATTTGGTATTTTCAGCATTTATTTTTCATGTTATAAATCCTGTTGGTATGATTATTTCTAGACCTTATTTAAGGAATACCTCTAGTTTTATGACCATAGATCACCCTTCTTTAGCCACCTCTTAATTCTGTAGGACAATATTTCTGAGCTTTTTCTGTGAGATGTGTGAAAAATTTAGAGAAAAACAGAATTAAAGAGAGGCAGGATCCTTCCTGGAAAAAGAAGGGGTAGATGAGAGATAGGAGTTAGTAATCCTTGTGAGGAAGCTCTAACTATTAAAAGTCATGAGATGTGTGGTGTGAGGAGTAGTGAGACTACTTTAAAAGAATAGAGAGATTAAGTTTTACTTGTTATATATTTGTAGGTGCACAAAGTACTAAAAAAACAGATGATGAACGATAGTCTGTTGAACTTCGAATACACTCTGATGTACCAAGTGCTGTTAATCTCCATGCAAGTCTAAGCACTGATACTTTCTTGCAGTCCATACATTCTACTATTCTACCACATGAAACAATCCCTGTTTTTGCTTAAAAATAGTCCATTCACTCTACTATTCTACCACCTAAAGTAATCCGTGTTGTTGATGAAGATGAATTAGCACAACAGTCCATTCATAAGGTTTCATCCATTTCAGGGTCAACACAACACTCTACAGGAACTAAGGTTCTCGAAGTAAATTTAGAAGCTCTAGTTCATTTATCTACAATTCTTGAAGAAGTTAACTCCTAAATATTGAAGCTTCTGAAGCTGCTGGATCATATACCACACCAATTTCTGATACTATCCTACATGCTGAAGCTGGTGATGAAGTTCAGCAGATAGTTTAAGATCCAGTTGCTAATGAAGAATCTAATGATGGTGAAGAAGCTAATGTTTCAAATGCTCTTATAGATCCCGATGATGGTCTTTTCTTCCCTGAATATATGTCTTTACATGTAAGATAACAGAAAATGAAAGAGTTAGATGCTAAGAAGGAACATGATTATTTTGATAATCTCTGGAATGCTAAATGGAAAGATGATACATATCCTATTTCCAGAACAAAGGCTGTTGCACATCTGGAAATAACAGAATAGAAAATTCAGAATCCTGATATGCTGACTCATCTGAAAGCATCAACTTTGGTTACCAGATCATTACATACAGCTCAAGAAGCAACTACTTCTCAAATCAATCAGATCAAAGAATCATTGATTGCTTTAAAGCTGACTACTCATCAGGAAATTCAAAAATAAATTGCACCAATAGTTACCAAACAAACTGCAATTGAAGCCAATCAAGCTAGATTGGAAGTTAAACAAGTTCAAATGTCTGATCAACTTACCGAGGTACAGAATTCAATGGAGCTAATTCTTTCTCTAATTCTTGGCGATGATACCAAAAAGGGGGAGAAAATTGTTAAATCTAAATGCAGACAGCTGACATTGGCAAATACTGATGATCAAAATCCTGATGAAGGTAATAAGGGAGACAAAAGGATAGTGAAAGGAGAAGAGGTGAAGAGCTAGTTGAAGTTAGTGGTTCATCAAAAGAAATCACTAGACCTCAATCTAGACAAGGTGGAGAGATTAAGAGAAATGAAAAAAGAGATAGAGAATTCACTGTGACAACAACAATGAAACAATCTTTACAAGTCACAACTACTGACGAAGACCAAGGTATTCTGGAGATAGAAGCTGGTGCTGAAGCAAGTCAATATCTTCAAACTTTAAAAGTAAAAGGAAGAAAGACAACTCTATTTTACAAGGATCCAAAGATTCAAGCATTGACTCTGAGGTGAGTAAAAGAATCTTTGAAAGAGAATCTTGGAGTTGATCTAGAACAGCGAAGGCAAATGGAAGAAGACTTCAATAATTCCATGAAGACAATAAATGCAGATATTGTTGTTATCTCTCAAGAACTTTATGAAGATGATCCTTCTAGTAGACCAATCAAAGGTTTAGTTATAAAGAAGGTAAGCCAGATAGAGGATGAAAGATCTCTCAGATCTCAAGCTACTTTAACTGCTGAGAAGAAGCATAAAGGGAAAGGGAGGATATGAGAGAAGTCAAAGTTTCAAAGCCCAAAGCCAAAGCTGTTGTAAAGAAGAAATATGTATCTAAAGCAACTAAATCACAAATACTGATAGATCCAATCTATACAGTTGCTCAATCTTTTGATACTGATAAAATCAATGAAGAAGAAGAAATCAGCCAAGCTCACTAAAGAAGGAAGATTTATGGAGCTTATTGGGCTGAAAATTGAAATTAACCTCTGACATTGCTCAAGTTAAAGAAGAAGTTGTTATTCAATCAATCACAACCTCTGATTCTATTCATGTTGTTGATTTCTCAAATCAAATTCAAGCTGATTTATCAAATCCTAATTCTGAAGACATGGTCTCTGATAAGCCAGAACTTACTTTTGAAGAATAGAAGAAACTACTATGGGGAAGCAAGAAACCAGCACACTAGAAGATATTCTTCTGAAACATTAAGGAAGATTTACAATTGAAGTTCTCAATCTAGAAAACCAGGAAACACAAGTGGTCTTGGAAGACTAACTGCTGATCCATTTGTAGGGGATGCTTTGACTTTAAGAAAGCATTCTAACTTGAAGAAATTGGAGACAATGTGATGCTTGAAGACTTACAGAAGATCATATCAATGCAAATTGTTATTGCTCATGCTGAAAAAATAATCTATTTTATGGAGTCTGGGAGAAGCTTAAGGTTGAATCAAGAACAGTTAAGAGACAAACCATGGCAGGAATTGGAACTTATTACTACAATTCTCAAGGTAACTAATTCTGTCACTGCCAGATGGTCTGTGTAACATCCGGGAAATATCGTGTAATTATTTGTATCAATATGTGATTATGTGAATATTATATGATTTTTTGGTGAATTATCTGATGATTGATAATAATATTTGGATGTTTGTATATAATAAAATGTGAGTATGTTGATTTTAAAATGTCCAGAATAAACTATGGATAATTAAGGTATTTTTCTGGTAAATTGTGGAGTGTTATATGATTTTATAATGATTTATGAAATTATTAATTATTTTCTGAATAATTACAAAATTATTTTATAAAGCCGGGAATCGTCCGACTTCAACCGTTTTTAAGTTTTTACAACCCGAAACTCTTCCGAAAACTCCTTCCTCACCTAATCGGGTAATTCCGGATATTTTCCGTGTTTTGACTTTTTCGATCCAGATTACGGTTTGACCCGTGCGTGGCCCGGCGCAAGATTTTCGATACGACAATCATTTCGGTAAATCAACGAAACTCGTATTTTCAAAAGACGAGATTATCACATTATTTCGTATAGAGTGTTTTGTAAAATGCCCGGTTGGGATAATTATCCAAAACTGATATCAAATCGGATCGTTATTGCAGTTACTTAGCGGCTAAGCAACTAATTTAACGATCCAAAATGATCCAGAATGAACCAATATTCCGTAAATAAAATAGCATATTTCTTATTTCATTTTATTCGTTTATTCATTTACAACCAGTAAAAATACAGTAAAGACAGAGAAAACCCCTAAAAATGGTACGTTCCTGAGAATCAAACGCACGAACGAGGGTGTTACCGAACTCCGATTTAAGCGTGTAATATATTAAAACGAAGCCCTCGAAATCTTCTTTCTGAATCAATCATCAGTTTTTGTCCAGAAATCAAGGTATTTTTCTTATTTAATTATTTTAATTCGAATTAATTATAGATTAAATTATGAATTTTTGTTCTTGATGTTGTTGATATGATTTGATAATTACATGTTGTAGAGCATGTTTTTCTGGTCAATTTCATATATTATACTTCAAAAATAGAGTTCAATATAATAGTAATTGGAGTTTGATTTTTTGCAAATTATTTGAATATGTGTTCTTGGTGTTCTTGAAAAATTCTGAGAATCAAACCCAAATTTGAGGGTGATGCAGATTTCAGAATTCGAAGTATGAGTAACCAAAATGCTCGGATTTTTATGCTTTTTCTATTTATGCCATCAAATCATTCAAACAATTAGTAATTTGTAAATTCGTAATTTTAGGGTTTATGTTTGATTTGGGGGTTTCTTGTTTTTGAATCGTTTGTTAATTTTGATGCTTAAATAAGCTTTATAATCGAGTGTGTAATTGATTGGTGTATAAATTGTAGTTGTTTAACCCCCGGAAGTGTTAAGTCGATGTTAAGTATTTTCTCCGAATTTTGATTCGATTTTTCAGCTTGTTTAGTGATTAATTGGTGATATAGATAGTTTCTTTAGATTTTAAATGTTCCCAGCTTTGATTTAAGCTATTAGTTAATGAGTTTGGTATCGATTTCGTTAAAATCAAATTTTTCCGATTATATCATCGGATTTTGGCTTCGAATTCACCGGAGTTGGTGGTTAACGATGATTCGGTAATGCTGGAAGCGTTTCTGTATTCCTAGGAGTATAAGGATGAATTCAAGATCAAAACGGGATGGATTGGTAGGGGTTTTGGCTGGCATTGAATCGCCGGAACTCGGCCAACCGCCGGCCAGATTTTCTGGGTAACCCAGTTGCCGGCGACGAGTTTGTCCGGCTCCGGTCACCTTGCCACCAGCCCCTGCCGCCTATGATCCAAGGTTGAAGACAACCTAATTTCCAAAACCTGTTTCAACAATTTTTTAATTTTAAAAATTATTTGAAATTCATTTTAAAAATTCTAAAAAGCTATATTTAATTCTGAAAAATTATTTTTAATT
This sequence comes from Apium graveolens, assembly GCF_009905375.1. Taxonomy (NCBI): domain Eukaryota; kingdom Viridiplantae; phylum Streptophyta; class Magnoliopsida; order Apiales; family Apiaceae; genus Apium; species Apium graveolens. The sequence continues at coordinate 32,932 of NW_027420815.1, read as the reverse complement.
CAAAAATAAAGCTTAATTAATTAATTAATTAATTTTAGTTAATAATTAATTAATTAATTAGTCAATTAATTTAAATATTAATTAATTAATTAATTAATTAAATTAATTATTAATTAATTTTAATTGATTATTTAATTAGATTTAATTATTTATAATTGATTTAAAAATTCCGGAAAAATAGTTTCGAGCTTTAAATATTATTTTAATGATTTTTAAGGCTCGATAATTATATAAAATTATTTTAAATTCTATTTAGGTATTCGAACACTAATATTTAATTATTAAATGATTCGGAGACCGTTTTAATTCCGAGAAATGTTCAAAAATTCATAATAAATCAATCGTTCGCCCGTTTCACACGAAACGAACGCTTTTGGACTCAGAAAAATATTTTGCTTCTATTAAAAATTTTCGAGACCTAAATTCATTTGTATCAAAAGGGTGTTTGTTTTATGGTTCATTCCAAGTCAATGATTGATAGATAAAATATTCTTTTGACCCGATTTCAATTCTAAACGTATTAAGACCTATCTTTTATCGATTCAACTTATGTGCTACATGAATTACGTGATTATGTGTTTACATGCCCTATGTGTACATGTTATGTAGATAATGGGTCAGCGTGTCTTTTAACAGAATCTGATTGTGATGTGATCTTTTTCTGTTATTATCGGGCGGGTAGATAATAAAAAAAACATATAAGACTAGACAATTATATATATTGTCAGTTCATTGAATAGTATTATTTATGATAGATGCACATAGTTCGAGGCATTCAAAGCCAGACAGAAATCGTAGAAGTAAAGCTTGATAGCATGTAGTAATGAAATGAGTGGATTCAGAATAAAGATAAACCTAAGGGAGTAAATGATAAGAAAAGTCAAGTAGCCTGTCAAGAGGAATGCAGATGCAACAGGACTGAGTGTTATGGCAGCTAGTTTAAGATCAGTAGATTATCAATTGAGGCAAGTATTCCTAACCTTTCTCCTAAAATACTGCAAATATTTATTCGCTCCTATTCTAAGTTCAGAATAGTTAACTGTTTTATATTTCACTGTAATTACTCTTATTATGCCAGTTCTTTTCATTATTGTTCCTATAATTCGATTGCTCTCTTGAGCAAATACCCATTCATTCGGGTTATTTGCGAACCCTGATTTGGGATGTTTTGAAATCAAAATAATTTGATATCAAAATACTCTACGGGCTGGACGGTTATTATGAGGACCAGTGATGATCTGGATCCTATGGGTCAGGGATGGACCGGACCCTTTAGGCCATAGTTGCTGGGTGCCCCATAGGTTGGTTGGGTCTATGCAGTTAGGTATAGATCTGTACTGTATCCTGACTGATCAGGTTATAGTGCATATGTTGGTTTCTAGTGTCTAGTCTAATTTATTGTTGATCGCCATTAACGACATTCCTTTCCGAATAGTTCATACTTGCAAATTTCAAGAGGACGAAATATTAAAATGACCAATGTTCCTTTTACAAAAAATGTGATTTATGACTAAAGGCCATAAGGGCCAATGTTTTGTTTGCTCAACTATTTAAATATGTAAAGATGTTTTTAATATCGTTCAATAATCATTTCCAGGAGTTTTCTGATTTGATACCTGGAAAGCATTTTATGATACTTGCTGGGTATTTTTGGCTCACTCTTGCTTTGTGAACTCTTATTTCTTTCAGTATCAAATGAGGGCAAAGTGAATAGCTAGTTTTAATAGACGGCAAAAGTGGTGAGATTCCAGCTGAAGAAATTTGGAGATGTCAGAATGATCATACAAGGAAATTAGTAATAAGGTAATGAGGTTGTATTTAGACAATGTAAATTTTAGAAGGTTAGATTCTTATTTCATACTATAACCTGTAAGCGATCCTGAATATGAGGGGTTATCTGTATAATTTTAATATACAGGTTTTTATTATTATGTAAAGTTGTGTAGTGACACCCAATCCTGACCCCGGATTTGGGGGGCGTCACAGTTGGTATTAGAGCTACAGGTTATTGGTCACTGAAATAAGAATAGGTAAAAGTAAGATAGGAGTGGTAGGTCGTACGAGATAGGAAAGATCCTAGGCATACTCATTTTAAGTTCGAATTGAGTGTCAATGAGGATTGGCAGGTTCGATACGGAATTGGTAAGCCAAGATTGTTGAGGCAAGTGTAAGGCAAATATCGCAACGCTATAGGTATATTGAGTTCTCATATCAGTAATGAGGAATCGATAGATCGACGGAGACTGGATATGCTACCCAATGTTTCATGCGGTTTTGAAGAAGATGCGATCGAGTCTTGTAAGAACTTCGCGTAAAAGGGGCTAGGTAAGTTTTGGGTACGATTTAACTTAGAATTAGGTAGTAGGATGAGTTTCACGCTAGAGGCAACGAGTTGATGGAAACTGTTGAAGAACCAACATTGCACGTTTCGAAGGCACCACCGCAATGAACAGATTCCTCACTTATCAGGAGCTGCGCAAGGAATGATATCTACTTTACTAGGTAGAGGTACGACTAGCAAGAGGATGCGACCCTATCCATAAAGTGAACATCGAATCTCCTGCGTGGTTGTAAGCATAGCATCAAAAACGATGGTAAGAATATCAGAGACAGTACTAAATGGCAACATTGCGGTGGAATTGTGAATAAATGATATACGACGGTAAATGAAGTTTCGTCGACTAATAAGTATAAGCAGAATCCAAGGAAGAGTAGAAGATGTACCAAAAATGGAGAGACCCTTATATGGGCATTTCTTTAATTAGATATTTCATTAGCGGATCAAGAGAATAACAAGTAACTTATCTAGTAATGACGACCAAATAATTGATTTTCAAATTCTAAAATGAGATTTCGGAGAAGATCTTCTTAATCAACTTTCAGAAGATTTTCGTATGAAATGAGTTTTACAATTTGGTTGTCGAATTACTATTTATGTTCTTGATATTATAAACAAAAAATGACCTAACAAGAAGAATGGTTATAGACTCAGTATTGTTAATCTGGAGGACCAAGTAGACCCACTAGTAAGAAAGTTTAAAGTTTTTTTGTGAAAGACGGGAGTAATCTTTGTTTAAATAATACCAACAATTGAATGAACATGTTAAAACATTATTTACCCAGTTCATGAAATTGCTAATATTTAACGAGAGTCGTAATTTGAACAGACAGCGGAACTGAAAGAAATGGAAGAAACTTCCAGATAAATGGAGAAAAATAATATTCCTATCGACAGAATTGAGACGTTGCGGGATCGATGGTTATCCTACATGGCAGAAAAAGTTGGAAGTAATAATTATAAATTTCGTAGGGACGTGATTACGAATAAACCATTAAAGCATTTAAGGTGGAGGCATTTCCAGACGACATTTCGAAGATATAATGTGATCTGAATTATGAATCTCTCATTCGACTGGTTTCTGAAGGCATACGTAGGTGAAGCGTGGAAGGTGATCAACATCGACATTCCTTCTCTTAATACGATAGCATATGTTCTTCTTGATTCTTGAATACGTATAAGTCTCTTCTGTGGATAAATCATATGAGGTGAAGATGAAAGAAAATTTGTTGTATTCCTTCTGAATTGTTTCTCTCCTCAAATCACTAATTTCTGATTGAGACAAGCAGTGTTGTGGTATGACGCTTTGTCAAAATGATAAAGAGTCGGGGGGACGCCACCTAATCATGTGCTGTATGCCATATAGTACGAAAGACTGGCCATCTTGAGTACGAATATGGTTGTTTCATTCATATCTAAATCTTCACTCATCTTTCTTCCTTCAATTTACTAAATTACAAATTCTCCCAATAGTTTATGGCATTGTTATTCCTTATTCAGTTTTCAATCAAAATCATATTCGCAACTCTCCTTTTGCGTAAAGTCTGTTCTTTGACAATTTCAAAAGAAATGAAATAGTGTGGCACATAGAATCATACAACAAATATAGATACGACTATAAACCGATTAAGGATGGACATCTGCGGGTAAGGAAGAAGGAATTCATCGATAACATGGACGTGGCGAAGACATCAAGTCAGATAGTGGTTCATGTTACGAGGATCTCATTAGTATGATAGATTGCAGTAAGGACTCTGAAACGTAAAGCTTGTCCCCCCTTTCCCCAAGTAGAAACTTGTTGATACGGCTCCACCAAGAAGTCGTATCTAGTAGGAAAGGAAAACCCACCGATATTTCCCAGGCGGTGCCTGTTAATGGATTAACTTGTTCTAAGAATTTTACTTCCCGAGTGTTGGGAAAGTAATCAAAAACTCTTTTATCAAAACAGCAACCTTGTTGCGAATATAAAACACACCACAGAGCCGGATCCCTCAGGTTTTGAGCGAGTATTTAAATCCCCTTCGAAAGGAGGATCTTAAATATAAAAATGAGTTTTGGGATCGCCCTAACCTTTAAAAATAATTTTGAAGACTCGAAAACATTTTTAAGAATGTTTGGAGTAATGCTGATTTAATAAAATAAATCAGTCCCAATATATTAGAAAATATCTGAATATTAATATTTAAATAATATTCCCATAAAGAATAATCTTTATAAAAATAATTGAGGTAGAAGTTTTAAAACTCATACTTGAAATGAATAATAATAACCAAAGATATACTTATACGAAAGTACGATCTTTATTTGAATAATCGAAAATAAGTTTGATTATCGAAATATTATTCTTTAATAAAATAAAGAATATTATTAAAAAATAAGCGGAGTCTTAAGTCCTCGAATGAATATTCAAAACAATATTCATTAAATAAAATAAGCGGAGTCATAAGTCCTCGAATGAATATTCAAAATAATATTCATTAAGTGAAATAAAGTTATCGAATAAACCTTATTCGAATAATAGTTTTGAAAACTATTTATATATAAATATATATATATAATATACTCGGGAACATCGTCTCCCGGTTTAGAAAATATGTTCACCTTTGGGTCCCTATACTAAGGGTATACGCAACTACTGCTTATCTCTAGCATAGGTATTATGCAACTTATAAGCAATTGAATCAACAATTAGATATCAAGATTACGAAACAGACATGCATATATACCATATCAGCATGCTCCAATATATCGCAAATTTGCTAATAACAATCATGCACTTATCACAAGATAATGCATATACATTTACATCACAACAACAGTATAACGGGTAGAAAACTTGCCTGAGTGCTGGGGTGATAAGCTTAGAGGGGTCGGTAACCTATAACAACAACATAAGTTGGAATTAAACCGTCGCTTAGAATCTATACTTTAACCAATTAACACTGACGTCGCTTTGGTTTACGCTTAACGATCATAAGTCGTCGAGTACCCTCGGCTCACCATTTTTAATAAATTAACCATTAAGTTTTAAGGCGACGCTTTCATGATCCCTACCAACTGCCTATCCACTTTAATAATTGTTTCATACTCCAATTAGTCATTTAAGGGCCTTAACCAAGGTTTTAAAGTAAGGCGAGGGTAATGGTTCGTTCGCGAAACGCCGTTACTTAAAACGGTCGTTTCTCCTAAACCGTACATCGGATTCAAGCGAACCACATATCAAAACGAAGCTCGTAACATGAACTATCTAAAATGGCAAAGGTTAGAATCTTTCAGTGAGTTCACGGGTCCTAAAGTTAAGAACAGAACAGTTAAGGAAAATCGGGCATTATGACGTTTATGTTTACGCGATTTCCAATTTAATTAACACTCTAAATTATCATCAATTCACTCACAACCACCAATACAACAATATTCAACCATCATACTACAAACTCAGTCCCCAACTCCAAGTTTTACCAATTTATCCAACCAATCAAAGACCCAATATTCAAAACCAATACAAATCCACCAAAACTACTTATAATCAAAGATCAAGCCTTAATACTAACAATGCTTCAATAAAACTTAATGGAATCATAAAATCAAAGCTAGGGTTTGAAGTTGATACCTTCCTTGGTAGGTGTTAAGTTGCTAGGAAGCCTTAGGGAGCCTTAATCTAACCTCCTACAAGCTTGATCTTTCCAAAGAAATCAAGAACACAAAGTTAGGTTTTGAAGTTTCTAAAAGTCAGATTGAAAGAACCGTCAAAACGAGGGTCTTACCATGCTTATTTGGATGAGACTTGTGAACAAGAGTTGTAGGCCATCTCAATACCTTTCCAAAGAGCTATAGAACATACTATTTGAGTGAGTATTGAAGGAGATATGGTAGTTTGAAGTTGCTGCTCTGGTTTTGGCCGAGAGCTTGCTTCTTTAAAATGAAAAGTCAAGTTTGTGTTATGATTTTTTTGTTTTGTTTCTTTGTTTATGGCTTGGCTAATTTTGAGGATTTACCATGGTAAAAAATGAATGGCTCACAATCAACAACACACTTCTTTTTGTCATGCTTAGGTCATCATTATGTCATCCAATTGCCACATGTCTCTTCCTTGTGGTTTGATGATGTCACAATCCTTGGCTTCTTGTACAAGCTTGTCTCTTGGTCGCTTATTTTTTACGGTTCGCTTAACTTTCGTTCTCGTTCGTCGTTTGAGGGATCATATCCGGGATCTTATTACTTGGGTTCCCCTAAACCTTTCTCAATATTTTATATTCCTTTTTATGATCCCCTCTTAAAATCCTTGAATTTAAATCCTTTTTATCCTGTCACCTTATACTCAATTCTTTCGGTATCTGGTGGATTTTCGGGAAAAAATCAAAGTGTTCGGATTTGGATTCTGACGATCTTTACATACACTTATTTACTTTATGGAGTACTAATACGATCTTAGAATTCCATAACAGTACTCCTATATAGCGTGGTCTGATAATTTTCCTTAATCACCATCATCAGCAAAAGTTACTATTCATCCGTGTTTCAAATTTTTCCAAAAATTGGGGTTATTACAGTCTCCCCTCCTTAAAAGGATTCCGTCCCCGGAATCAGATAGAAAATGAATAGGGATGCTCTCTTAGCATTGCACTTTCTAAGTCTCAAGTAAATTTTCCCACATTGTGGTTCTACCACCAAACTCTGCCTAGTTTGATAACCCTTCTCCTAAGCACTTGTTCCTTTTCGATTTATAACCCTTTTTGGTTGCTCCATATAGGTTACGTCTGGTTGCATGCCTATGCGCTCATGTGCCCCTATTTGTCTGGAATCCAAAGTATACTTCCTTAACATTGATACGTGGAACACGTATGAACTTGCTACAGGTTCGGGGGTAGGTCTAGCTCATATGCTAACTTCCCAATACGTCTTAATATCTCCAAGGGTCCAATACTTCGTGGGCTTAGCTTTCCTTTCTTTCCGAACCACATCCATCTTTTCCAAGGGAATACCTATAATAGCACTAGGTCCCCTACTCCTATTCCTTGTCCTTGCGTGTCAATTCAACATACTTCTCATGTCCATCTTGGGCTACTACCAGCCATCTTCTGATTAGATCTATTATATCCCTGGTCCTTTGGACCACTGCTGGTCCGAGCATCTTGCGCTCTGCAACTTCATCCTAACATAAGGGAGATCGACATTGTCTTCCCTCAAGGATCTCATAAGGCGACATCTCGATAATGATATATGATCTATTGTCGTAAGAAAACTCAATCTGCGTTAAGTGATTATTCCAAATTCTTTCAAGTCTATTGCACAGACTCTCATCATAGCTTCTAGCATTATAGCTTTTGCTTCTCAATACTCCTTCTTTTCTGGTTCGTAAGCGTTACTATCTTCCGTACAGAATACTATTCTAGATATACCTTTACTCGCTAGAGTTTATAACCTTTAATAACCACGTCAACCTTAGTATCACGAACGTGTTTCCATTCCGAATACCACCATAACTTTACTACTCCTTTTTCAGCTGTTTCTATTTTCCAAAGTTTGATCAATCATATAGAAGTAAAGGAATTTGTTGAGAGATCACTATGATCATGAACACTTGTTCTATTGCATAGTTAGTACAGAAGGTGGCCAGCCTTTAGTACTTGACAAGAAATTAAATAATAGATGGTATCCTACTAGGCTTCTATCACACAGATAGATAGTCATTCGGCAATACCTCCCCTTCTGGAAGGGTTGTTCTTCTCAGCTTATACAAAATGAAAAGAAAAGAACGAATTGAAGAGAATTGTATATATAAAAAAATACTACCACAAAAGATCTAGCTTGGAATCTACCTCTGAACTATAGAGGTTTGTCACAAGAGAACAAAACATATATATCTATATCAATATCCAGTATTATCGCATCGTATTTTACATGCTTAAATATTTTTGTTATTCTGTCCATCATTCTATGGACCCATGCTCTTCCTCGAGCTTATACTCAATCACCTTTGAAACTCCCTTGACAGCAAAAATCGAATCTCGGATTTCATTCTAGACATCATAGTTACTAGAAATCCATTGCTATTCCGTAACCTTCTTCGTATAGTAATACTACTCTTTATCGATAAGAAGGAATAAATATATCACAGGTAAATGATCGCCTTAGTTAGTCTACCGATGATTACTTATACATCACCACAACCCGATTAGTGGTACCCAATCTCACATCCATTACACTACAACTCTCACGGTTGTAATCGGCTCATTATTCAAAGAATCGTTGCTGCATTACTATGGTCCACCACTGACCTACTGTCGTCATTCGTTTTCCTTGGAATCTTAATAGCTAACCATACGGAGTCCATACCTGTCGTATCGAATTCTTCTAAGGAGGTAACATGATCACCGCTCATGATTCATGAAGAACACTCCTGAACTTGACGCACATATGACATGAAGCAGATAAAATTTCAGAAGAGTTTCAATGAAAGCAACGATAGCAGGTTAATACCATTCTTAATCATATATCTTTATTAGGAGACATGAATCTTAAAGGTTATCTCAAGATAGTACCTTCTAAGATAGATAGCCCGCTCATGGCGATTACACGAATTAATCCTTTACCAAACTACTATTACAGTTGGGTATTACACAGTCATCAAAAGGAATGTCAATCTTCCAAACCATAATACAACCTTTACGACTTCAACCATCATCACTGTATTCCTCTGGCACGAGCGCCGATAATTGTCCTCTTACACTTAAAGTGTTGGCCACCTCTTTGCCTTTCCTGATAGTAAAATTTCCTTACAATCAATGTCATTTTAACCACCTCCCACTAAATTTTCTACCTCATTTCAATCACTGCTTATGTGAAAATGCTTCTCTTAAGTCCTGGTGAGAAAAAGAAAATCACCATTTTTTTCCATAAGTCATTGCCTTAGTCTTTAGATGTGAACATTGTCACGACTGACTCTCGATCATACTTAGGACGTCTCTTATTTTGGGTCCTTCTCGTTTTCACCAATCTCGACCTTCATTGGGTCGATCTATACTTTCTTATGGTTCAACACGTGCCCACCTGGCATTATTATAATTATGTCATATTTCCTTATCAAAATTTATATTCTTGAGAACTTTGAATATTACCTTTTTCCTTGTAAAACCTCTAAGGTTATCCTTAAATTCTTCATCCGGTACTCCCTAGGTAGAGGGCGTATCAAGATACCATTTACTACTACTAGAACCATTGTTTAAGTACTTCTGAAAAATTTCTCTACTGATCTTTAAAGGTTGTTGTTACCTTAGTCCTTCGTTCCATACTACCCAACTCATAATGTCCCTATTAAGGGTGAAATGCCAACCTTTATGCATTCCTCTATGGTTCATCTCAAGTTATCGAGGTTCCATCCTTAATTCCACCTTTTTTTTAAAAAGGTACTTGCATCCTTCCATAAATAAATCAAGTCATGTATCCCTGATAAGGGTGTCTTATTCAATCATTCCCATCTCGATAGTATATGCCTAATTTCACAATAACATCTGTATTCAAAATGAGGTCAATCATTATGGCCTCCAAAAGATAACAACGGTTATCCGCTTTTCTTGCCTGATTTAGTAATGATAACAGGGATGTTCTAGAAGATATTGGTCGTGTTCAACATGAACTTCTTCTTAATAAATCCTTATTTACTTTTGTTATTTATCTCAACGGTCATCTCAATGTTGGGATATCTTTCATACCTGGCGTCTCCCTTTATGGGTATCAAGCCACCGGTCTTTCACTTCACATTTTTTGAAGGTCACTTCCTTCATCAAATTTTCCTAATTTCTTACTTTCTTGTCTCCTCAGTCTATCCGTGTCTCCTTGTTTATCCTTCGGACTATCTCAAGGTTTCCTCAAATCCTCCCAACTTAAAGGGGATAAAATATATGTATCTTTCATGCCTTCATCCATCAGCTTTAACTCATGGTGAATCACTATCATCCTGATGATTACATACTTTTCTATTTCTATTGCTACGAGTCTTTAGGGTTTCCTCGTATCTAACTCCCTTATCATTCCTCCAACTCTATTTCCTTTATATTCCTTCCACTTCAGTTTCTTTTTTTATCTACCTCTCTCTTGCAATCATTTCACGAATCCACTAATCATTGACTTCAAACATCACGTCGTTCTAGGATTCTAGTCCTCAGAACAAATCTTGACAACTTTTACAATCTTAGATTCATAATTTATCATACTCGTCCGCCTTTGTTTCGGCTCTAAAGCTTCTACACTATTTCCATAACCTTGGGAAGTACTTTCCCGAAACAATTGACTGAACTTTAATCAGTTTATTATAACCTCTGGCTCCGTGCCTTTCTTGGTCTTTCATCAGCGGGTGGCCTCTCTCTTAGGAGGGTAAGTGACAAAAATAGAATTTTGTGATTCGTCCATCATTTAGAATCTCAAATGATTCCTATATTTCTTTTAGCCAGGCTCTCGCCTCTACTGGGTTTGCTTGTTCCTTGGAACTCTGAGAGCTTAGCGACTTAAAGGTCCTGAAAGAATTTCCTACCGCACTGTCTCCTCAGGGTGGTGGTTGGGGATAATAGTCTAAGTTCTTTTTAGACAGGTCCATAAATTGCCGTATAGGAGTACCGTATCGGGTCTCCTTTCCTTACTCGACTTTCTGTTTCCTTAGTATGAAATGTTTCATCCTTCTCCCATACTTGGGGTTATCTTATACGTTAAAAATCCTTGTTTTCCACTTCATTATGTTATGGGCTCCTTCTTTCTTAATGGCAACCTCCCTAACTATCACATTCGGGGTTTGCCCTAAATCTTATTCCTCGAGCTATGGATTTCATCTAAGATCCAGTCCTTACGCTCTTAAACGTTTGGAACCCAAATTCTGTAGGAATACCTCGCTATTCCCTTATCATCTTTCTTGGTATTAATCCCTTCTCCAGTCATTGACTCCCTGCCTTCATTCATCACTTTTTCTTGGCACAATATGATCTTTTTCGATAATTCGGGCTGTATTGCAATCTCAAACAGCATTTCGGTACCGGCTCCGGTTACCTTCACTTCTATTTCCATTTTCTCAAAATCTCTTATCAACTCTCCCAAAGACATTTTCATCTTGAGTCTCTCCTTTATACTAAGGGCATTAGCCACCATTTTGGCTTTCCCTGGATGATAAAGAATCTCATAATCGTAATCCTTGATTAGCTCTAACCACCTCCTCTAGCGCATGTTGAGCTCATTCGGCGTGGAAATATACTTGAGCTCTTATGGTTTGTGTAAATCTCGCACTCCTATCCATACAAGTAGTGCCTTCAATCTTTAGGGCAAAACTATTGCCGTAAGCCCAAGATCATGGGTGGGGATATCGAATTTTATATTCCCTTAGATGTCTTGACGCGTACGCGATTACCTTGCTGTGCTGTATAAGAAGCACCCTAATTCCTTATGTGAAGCGTCACTACAAATCACAAAATCTCCTTTTCCATCCGGCAACGCCAACATAGGAGCCGTCACCAACCTTTGCTTCAGTTCTTGAAAGTTGTTCTCGCATTTCTCTGTCCATTCAACCTTCTCAGTCTTACGAGTAAGCCGCGTTAAAGGGGCTATTATCTTTACAAACTTAAACGAACCTCCGGTAGTGATCGGCCAATCCTACCTCTGGTAGTCGCCCTAACCATGGTTATCAATTCCTCAGTGGTCCTTTATTCATTCTTTTCAGGATCCCCACGGGATCCTCCTCAGCAACAATCCCTTCTAGGACAACATCCTCAACTGCTACATCCTCAATATGAACATCATCCGGTCCTGCGCTAGGACGCTCTATCGGATCCACAATCTGATCTCCAATAAGTAATAAAACATCATCGCGTTGTTGCACCTCAACCTCAGGGTTCGGAGTCCCGCTACCATATACGATAACGAACTACGTTTCTATCACGATATTTATAAGGGTTCCCATAAGGGTTTAACTGTCAGTACTACGTTAGGTAGTCTGACTATGAACTTGGCAACAGTTCTTATTATCTTAGTGAACTTATTATTTTAACGTCACATCATCTCTGAGGTTTATAACGCTTAGCTCTGATACCATTTCTGTAACACCCCCAAATCCGGGGTCGGGGATCCGGGTTGTCACGAGTTCCATTTCCCTTAATAACACCCAATCTTAATAAACAATCAACTACTCCGTACTGTGACCCCACAATAAACACACACACCACAAGTTATAGTCTCAGAGATGAATATCCAAAAATAACATGAGTCATTTTATTCCACAATTATATGCCATTACACCATAAAAGGGTTTCTGAATAAATTTACATTTCTTTGCCATTATTACAATTCATAAAGATACATAAGTCTGGTACATCAAAAGTTGAAAGCCTAACCTATTGGTAGTTCCTACCTCAGCTACAGCGACATCAACGCCTATTGGAAACTGCGGAACGTTTCCTATCCGCTCGTGAATTGGGAGTTTGGTCCTGTTCATCTTGTCTATCTGATGTTGTGTGATGAAAGAATAAAGCAAGGGTGAGCAACAAGCCCACCGAAATAATATGTATAATAATTAACAATATATGAGCATCCTCATAGTACTCATGAAAGTCTTGGCCAAGAAGAAATGAACCCAGTTTGATCTCTTAATGCGACCAAGTCGCAAAATATTTAGTATATATATATACTTTTCATAATTTTTAAATCCTCTTCCATGTATAATATACACAGAGTTCCAGTTTATAACTGTATAAAAATATCGTTGCAAGGTGATCTCATATATCTAACCTTGTCTCAACATTTTTGTGAAAATCTTTGTCATGCATAAGATAATCATTAACCAGATATAAGTTGAAAAGATGAAGTTACAAGATACTCCAATATACTTATATCTTTTCCGAATACTACTTGAACTACCACCATTCAAGTTATAATTAGTTCATCCCATAGATGAAGCTACACGACAAAACTTGTATAGAATTAATCTTTGAAATATCATCAAAATGAAATGAAGTTACGAGATACTTCATTTGATGAAAACATCATTTTGAAAACTCGACCCTGCCAACACTTAACAATCGCCCAGCCGTAGCCTTTCTATCGAAGTGCTCTGGGTAGTGTTGCAGAAATATCCAATTGGATGATGAAATCATTACGGGAGTTTGCCGCGCCAGGAAGACCACTTACGATGATCAGTCGCAGTAGTGCAACCCCACCATTTTCTACATGTAGAGGAGAACCTGTCGGATTTACTTGTCAACCGAACACTGGACTCCTAAGGAATGGACCGTCTTAGCGGAACTTCCAGGCCATTTGGGCCAATATAATAAGGCTGGGCCGGCGCCACTCGACCACTTATGCCACTCCTAGTTCAGATGAAATCCATGACTCTGAAACGTAAAGCTTGTCCCCCCTTCCCCAAGTAGAAACTTGTTGATACGGCTCCACCAAGAAGTCGTATCTAGTTGGAAAGGAAAACTCACCGATATTTCCCAGGCGGTGACTGTTAATGGATTAACTTGTTCTAAGAATATTACTTCCCGAGTGTTGGGTAAGTAATGAAAAACTCTTTTATCAAAACAGCAACCTTGTTGCGAATATAAAACACACCACAGAGCCGGATCCCTCAGGTTTTGAGCGAGTATTTAAATCCCCTTCGAAAGGAGGATCTTAAACATAAAAATGAGTTTTGGGATCCGCCCTAACCTTTAAAAATCATTTTGAAGACTCGAAAACATTTTTAAGAATGTTTGGAGTAATGTTGATTTAATAAAATAAATCAGTCCCAATATATTAGAAAATATCTGAATATTATTATTTAAATAATATTCCCATAAAGAATAATCTTTATAAAAATAATTGAAGTAGAAGTTTTAAAACTCATACTTGAAATGAATAATAAATAACCAAAGATATACTTATACGAAAGTACGATCTTTATTTGAATAATCAAAAATAAGTTTGATTGTCGAAACATTATTCTTTAATAAAATAAAGAATATTATTTAATAAAATAAGCGGAGTCATAAGTCCTCGAATGAATATTCAAAACAATATTCATTAAATAAAATAAACGGAGTCATAAGTCCACGAATGAATATTCAAAATAATATTCATTAAGTGAAATAAAGTTATCGAATAAACCTTATTCGAATAATAGTTTTGAAAACTATTTATATATATATAAATATATATATATATATATATATAATATACTCGGGAACATCGTCTCCCGGTTTAGAAAATATGTTCACCTTTGGGTCCCCTATACTAAGGGTATACGCAACTACTGTTTATCTCTAACATAGGTATTATGCAACCTATAAGCAATTGAATCAACAATTAGATATCAAGATTACGAAACAGACATGCATATATACCATATCAGCATGCTCCAATATATCGCAAAATTTGCTAATAACAATCATGCACTTATCACAAGATAATGCATATACATATATTTACATCACAACAGTATAACGGGTAGAAAACTTGCCTGAGCTACTGGGGGTGATAAAAGGCTTGGGACGAGTCTGGTAACCTATAAACAACATATAAGTTGGAATTAAACCAAAGTCGCTTATGAATCTATACTTTAACCAAATAGACCCTAACGTTCGCTTTTGCGCTTAACGATTCACTTAAGTCGCTCGAGTACCCTCGGCTCCACTATTTTTAATAAATTAACCATTAAGGGTTTTAAGGCGATTCTTTCGCGAGTCCCCTACCAACTGCCTAACCCACTTTAAATAATTGTTTCATACTCCAATTAGTCATTTAAGGGCCTTAACAAAGGTTTTAAAGTAAGAAGAGGGGTAATGGTTCGTTCGCGAAACGCCGTTACTTAAAACGGTCGTTTCTCCTAAACCGTACATCGGATTCAAGTGAACCACATATCAAAACGAAGCTCGTAACATGAACTATCTAAAAATGGCAAAGGTTAGAATCTTTCAGTGATTTCACGGGTCCTAAAGTTAAGAACAGAACAGTTAAGGAAAATTGGGCATTATGACGTTTATGTTTACGCGATTTCCAATTTAATTAACACTCTAAATTATCATCAATTCACTCACAACCGCCAATACAACAATATTCAACCATCATACTAAAAACTCAGTCCCCAACTCCAAGTTTTACCAATTTATCCAACCAATCAAAGACCCAATATTCAAAACCAATACAAATCCACCAAAACTACTTATAATCAAAGATCAAGCCTTAATACTAACAATGCTTTAATAAAACTTAATGGAATCATAAAATCAAAGCTAGGATTTGAAGTTGATACCTTCCCTGGTAGGTGTTAAGTTGCTAGGAAGATTTAGGGAGCCTTAATCTAACCTCCTACAAGCTTGATCTTTCCAAAGAAATCAAGAACACAAAGTTAGGTTTTGAAGTTTCTAAAAGTCATATTGAAAGAAATGTCAAAACGAGGGTCTTACCTTGCTTATTTGGATGAGACTTGTGAACAAGAGTTGTAGGTCATCTCAATACCTTTCCAAAGAGCTATAGAACATACTATTTAAGTGAGTATTGAAGGAGATATGGTAGTTTGAAGTTGCTGCTCTGGTTTTGGCCGAGAGCTTGCTTCTTTAAAATGAAAAGTCAAGTTTGTGTTATGATTTTTTTGTTTTGTTTCTTTGTTTATGGCTTGGCTAATTTTGAGGATTTACCATGGTAAAAAATGAATGGCTCACAATCAACCAACAACACACTTCTTTTTGTCATGCTTAGGTCATCATTCTTATGTCATCCAATTGCCACATGTCTCTTCCTTGTGGTTTGATGATGTCACAATCCTTGGCTTCTTGTACAAGATTGTCTCTTGGTCGCTTATTTGTTTTACGGTTCGCTTAACTTTCGTTCTCGTTCGTCGTTTGAGGGATCATATCCGGGATCTTATTACTTGGGTTCCCCTAAACCTTTCTCAATATTTTATATTCCTTTTTATGATCCCCTCTTAAAATCCTTGAATTTAAATCTTTTTTATCCTGTCACCTTATACTCAATTCTTTCGGTATCTGGTGGATTTTCGGGAAAAAATCAAAGTGTTCGGATTTGGATCCTGACGATCTTTACATACACTTATTTACTTTATAGAGTACTAATGCGATCTTAGAATTTCCATAACAGTACTCCTATATAGCGTGGTCTGATAATTTTCCTTAATCACCATCATCAGCAAAAGTTACTATTCATCCTTGTTTCAAAATTTTCCAAAAATTGGGGTTATTACAGTGTGAATAAAAGTAATACATATATGCCTGTTCCTAATGCTCCTAGGAAGAAATGTTATAACTGTGGAAACTCTAACCATCTTGCTTCTTTTTGCAGAAAGAAAAAGAATATAAACTCTTTACCTCCTAAGTCAGGAGTTAATAGTCAATATGTTAGGTTTAAGCCACAAAATCCTTGTTTTCATTGTGGTAGTTTATGGCATTCCATTTATACTTGTAAGGAGTATCATAGTTTATACTATGATTATTATCAAATAAAACCTTCTTTGAAGAAAGTTGCTTTAATTCTTTCTAGTGTAAAGTCTGATGTAAAGTCTGATATAAGTTCTGATAAACATCATGTTAGCATAAACTCTGATATTAAATCCGCTGCAAATGCTAACAAACTTAAAAAGGCCAAAGGATCCAAGCAAGTCTGGGTCCTTAAAACTAACCATTAGTGGTCTTTGTGATTGCAGGGCAACAGGAGAACCTAGTACTGGATAGTGGATGTTCAGGATATATGATTAGAAATAAAGCCCTGCTCTCAGACTTTGTGGAGAAAGCTAGCCCAGAAGTTTCTTATGGAGATGGCAACATGGGAAAAACTCTGGGATACGGCAATATTAATCTTGGGAATGTCATCATTGAAACAGTAGCTCTTGTCTCAGGACTTAAACATAATCTGATGAGTGTGAGTCAAATCTGTGACAGAGGTTATCATGTGGATTTCTTTGAAGAACACTGTCAAGTTATAAGTAATTCTACAGGAAAAGGGGTTCTGAAAGGTTACAGGCATGGTAACATTTATGAAGCCAAACTTTCAAAAAGTTCTGATAGTTCTGCAATCTGTCTGTTGAGTAGAGCATCAATTGAAGAAAGCTGGAATTGGCACAAAAGACTCTCTCATTTAAACTTCAATAACATAAATGAGCTTGTAAAGAAAGATCTTGTGTAATAACCCCAATTTTTGGAATTTTTGAAACCCTTATGAATAGTGCTTTTGCTGAGTATGCGGAATAAAAAAACTTTTCATACCACACTATGTAGGGGTTCTTCTATTGTTATTCTGAGATCTTATTAGTACTTTATATGGGATATAAGTGTATGTAAAGATCGTCAGAATCCAAATTCGAACACTTTGATTTTTCCCGAAAATCTACCAGATACAGAAAGAACTGAGTATAAGGTAACAGAATAAAAAGGATTTAAATTCAAGGATTATAAGAGAGGATTATAAAAGGAATATAATGTATTGAGAAAGGTTAAGGAAACCTAAGTAATAAGATCCCGGGTATGATCCCTCAAACGATAAACGAAAACGAAAGTTAAGCGAACCGCATAACAGATCAGCAATCATTAGCCAAGTAATTAGGAGTTAATCAAGGGGTTAGTGGATGATGATGTCATCACACCAACAAGAGGAAGACAAGTGTAACAAGATGACATAGGAAAGGTGACATAAGCATGACATAAGGGAAGGAGGTGTGGTTGATTAATAACCACACAATTTTTCATGGGTAAAAAGGTAATTAATCAAAAACAACTAGCAACCAAGCAAATAAATCAAAAAAACACAAAACACTCCATTTTCTTCATCAAGCTCTCGGCTTTCCTTCATTTTCAAGGATAAGAAAATCCAAATTCAAGCTCCAAGCATTGTTAAATCGTGAGGTAATTATCCAAGGTTCCTTGTACTTAGATATAGTTATCCTATGAATCTAAGCTCCAAATTCCTTCACAATCTCTTCCTAAAAATCATGGAAGAAGATGGTGAATAGTGTTTTTCAAGAACTAAAATTTTTGTTCTTGAGTTTTTGTAATATCCGGGATATATCGTGTAATTATTTTTGCTATTAAATAATTATTATGTGTGTTCAGTATCTATTCTGTGAGTTAATTGTTAAGTGATATCTGTACTTGGATATTCAAAAATAATATTGATTGAGTATTTTAATTTTTATATGTCCAAAATAAAATATAAATAATTATCATATCTTCCTAATATTTTTATGTTGATTTATGGATCTATATAAATCATATGAAATTTCTAAAATCTTTTTCCGAGTATGTAAAATCTATTTTATAAAAACGGGAACCAACCGACGTCAACCGTTGTTACGTTTTTGGAACCCGAAACTCTTTCGAGAACTCCTTCCTAACCTAATTGTAATATTCCGAGCATATTCCATGTTTCGACTTTTTCGATCCGGCGTACGGTTTCTTCTGCGCGGGTCCTGGCGCAACATTTTCGATACAATATTTGTTTCGGTAAATCAATAAAACCCGTATTTTCGATAAACGGGGGTTTTTTATTAAACTATCACAATTATCACTTCGTAATACGTGTAACCAGGCGCTGAGACCAAGACCGCAGTACAAATTGTACTGATTTGGATAATTATCCCGAAAACCGATACCGTTTGGATCAGTTTTTATAAATAAACGTACCGTTTTATATCCGGAATGATCCAACGGGATACTAATTTTCCGTAATTATAAATAGCCTTTTACCGTATTTTATTTCATATCAAAATCATTTGCAGATAGTTAATTTTATAATTTTCAGAGAAAAACCCTAATTACATAAACTGTTCTAAGAATCAAACAGCAAAACGAAGGCGTTACCAATCTCTGTTTTCAAAGCTTAAGTAACCAAAACGAAGGATTTGAAGTGTTCTACCAGATTCTGAGCTTTGTTTTACTGCAGAAATCAAGATTTATTTTCTATAATTTTATTTATTTTCGAATTAAATTTATTAAAAATACGAATTTTTGTTCGGATGAATGTTTGTATGAATTGATCATTGCATATTATAGAGCTTGTTTTCCTGATGATTTTGATATATTATACGTCTGATTTGGAGTTCAATAACATGTTCAAATTTGAGTTTGATTTTCGAATTTCAAAATTAGGGTTTATAACCCGTATGAATGTTCTTAATTGAAATTTGGGGGTTTTTCTTTATTCTGGAATAGATTGATGTTGTGATATAGTGGATTGTATTCTCTGTGAAATTTTCAATCTAGTCGTATAAGTTTTATGAATCACCGAGGTCTGTAGAGAAAGGAGTTGTCTTTTGAAATTTTCCGAAGTTCGCCGGAAACTGGAAAACTTCACGGCCAAATTCTGGCCAACTCAGGGATGATTAGAATGCTTTGTTGGTATGGTTGAGTTCCTGGTGAAATATAGATGTGATCTGGAGGTGTTGGTGGGGTGAGGACGCCGGGAACGTGTTCTCCGGTCACCCCTGTATTTTCCGGCGACGGGGCTGGAAAATTACAGTTTAGTACCTATAATTTTGAAAACGATGCAGTTTGGTCCCTGAAGTTTCCAGACTTTGCAAATTTAGGATTCCTGTTTTAAAAATATTTAAAAATCATATTTTCTATTTATTTTTAGTATAAAAATTCATTTTTAATTTCTGAAAATTCTAAAAATTAGTATTTTAATTCCGAAAATTATTTTTAATTCAAAAATAAATCTGAATTAATTAGTTAATTAATTTCAGTTAATTTTTAATTGATTAATTGGTCAATTAATTCGAAAATTAATTGATTAATTGATTTAATTATTTATTAATTGATTTTAATCAATTATTTAATTAGATTTAATTATTTAAAAATGATTTAAAAATTCTGAAAAATAGTTTCGAGCTTTAAAATATTATTCTAAATTATTTCCAAGGCTCGATAATTATTCTAAAATTATTTCGGAGCCAGAATTGGCCAACCGAACCCTGTTTATTAATCCGAAATTGATCCAACGACCCGTTCTAATTCTGAAAAAATACTTTAAAAATCATTTTAAATACCAGAAAGCCTATTTATGACCCGAAATGTCTTTATAAATGATATGTCATTGATTATGTGATGTATTATGTGTTATATGTGATATGTTGGTTGATTATCGGTCTATACATTCGGTGTTTACTTGATTATTGCATAACTTTCAATCCGTTAATCGGATTTGGGTAAAACGAAGGGTAGATAGAAGTATGTGTTGAATAGAATCTTATGAGTTGATGATTGATAAATGCTTATGATATGTGAGCAGAAGAGGCAAGGCATAGGAAAGGGAAACAGGTAGTTGAGGAGTAAGACGATTGTGATTGGAAGCGAGTGCAGTGTGGTAAGCTAATACCAGGCAAGTGTTCTGAACTTTCTCGAGATATTATAGTACTTGATAGTCTTGTTGATATTGCAAGTGCTTGAAGCACTGAAACCCAAACCCTGATTCCAGTTATTGTTCTTGAGCCATGAACCTTATTCTTTCTATACCATTGATTGTTGTATACCCAAACACGAACCTCAAGTATACAATACTACTCCACAAATACATACATATTAAATATAAAACACGGAACCAGATTGCTTATACCTTCAAACCATTGTATTTTATGCTTTGAAAGCCCAAATCTTTGAAACCCTAAAATGTTGATTCCTTTGTTATCCAATTCTTTCATTACCCAGCATCCAAGCTTTTAAATTATCTTATTGATCCTTACAAAGATTGAAACCCTTTCATTGTTAAACACTCATTATTGTTAATGATTCTGGTTATTGTTTATTATTGCATATTCTGTTATTATGTTAGAATTGGATTGTTTTTATAAAATTGTGGACCAGATTCGTGGTCAGACCATACAATGGTCAAGTTAGGCCAATGTGTGCCTTGGATCCAGTAGTTGGAGAAATGCTGTGTGCCTTGCTCGGGGTTAGTGCGTGACTGATCAGTAGCCTAACCTTGGTTTTTAAATTAAAAGTATAATATCCAATTCTAAATCATAATCCATTATTCACTTGATATCATAATCATGTTCACCTGATGATCATTATTCTCAGTTTTGTCATTGTGACTTGCTGAGCTAGTTAGCTCATTTGTGCGATGTTGTTTATATTCTTTCCAGTTAAAAAGGAACCGGTTGGTAAAGAGGATCCCCAGTCCAGCGCGAGAGCTAGGGGTTCAGGTTAAGGTTGAGGAAGCTGAGCTAGTAGGCTTCTTTTGGGATAATTTAAGGCTGTAAAAGTTGTAATAAAGTTTAATACTCAGTTTTGAGTTTGGAATAGTTGAGATTTGAACGGTTTGTAATATATTAGTGTGTTTGGCTTGTGTGCATACTTTAACCTGTTGCGGTCCGTGGTGGTTGGTAAGTAGGGTCACTGCATATATTATTATTATCTTTATTATTGTTATAAGCAGGTTATAAATAAGGTGTGAGTGTGGACCCCAAACTTCTGACCCGGGTTTGGAGGGCGCCACAGTTTTTGTTTAGATTAAGCTTGGATAAGGACTTTTAAGGGTGATTCCAAGCTAGTTACTTGATTCTCCACTCTCCAAGGAAGGTATAACCCCTCGAAACCCTAACTTTACTTGAGTATTAGGTTTAGTTATGTTGTTATAGTTCATGAGAGGCTTGTTTGTTGTGAATGTAGAGGATAGTTGGTGTTGTAATGTTTTGGAGTTATAATTCTTGGAGTATTGATTAATGAACTTAAGTATAGTTTAAATTCATGTTTGAGAATAGTATAAATTGATAATGTTAAGTTGTTGGGGCTGTTATGGTGAAGTATTGATGGAGTTGGGTTGTTATGTTGATTGTGGGTTGATTGTGGGTTGATTTGGAGTGGTATAAATTTGGGTAATCGCTTAAATATAGCCATCGTAATGTCCGATTTACCGTAGACTGTTTTTGTTCTTAACATCAGAACCCTTGAACTCACTGTTAGGTTTTGACCATTTCCATGTTTAGATAGTTCATGTTACGAGCTTCGTTTTGATATGTGGTTCGTTTGAATCCGATGTACGGTTTAGGAGAAACGACCGTTTTAAGTAACGGCGTTTCGCGACCGAACCATTACCCCTCGCCTTACTTTGAAACCTTGGTTAAGGACTTTAAATGACTAATTGGGGTATGAAACAATTATGTTAAGTGGATTAGTTAGTTGGTAAGGTACTCACGAAAGAATCGTCTTAAAACTCTTAATGGTTAATTTATTGAAACTGGTGGAGCCGAGGGTACTCGAACGACTTAGGTGATTCGTTAAGCGTAGGAGTGACCATAAGCAAACGTTAGGGTTCAATTTGTTAAAGTCTAGTTTCTTAAGTGACTGGGGTCTAATTCCAACTTATGTTGTTGTTCATAGTTTATCGGACGCACTCTAAGCTTAAGTCTATCCGGGAGCACTCAGGCAAGTTTTCTATCCGTTATACTGTTGTTGTGATGTATACATTTGTATATGCATTATCTTGTGATAGGTGCATAATGGTTATTTAGCAAATTCTTGCGATATATTGTAGCATGTGATATGGTATATATGCATGCCTGTTTCGTATTCTTGATACATATATCTGTTGATTCAGTTGATAATGCCTATGCTAGAGATAAGCGGTAATTTTGCATATACCCTTAGTATAGGGGACTCAAAGGTGAATTTTTTTTCTAAAACCGGGAGTCGATGCTCCCGAGTATAATATATATATATATTTATATATATATATGAATAGTTTTTAAAACTATGAATCAAATAAGGTTTATTCGATAACCTTATTTTATTAATGAATATTATTTTGAATATTCATTCGAGGGCTTATGACCCCGTTTATTTTATTATTAAATATTATTTTGAATATTCATTCGAGGGCTTATGACCCTGTTTATTTTATTATTGAATATTATTTTGACTATTCATTCGAGGATTATGACTCCGCTTAATTTATTAATGAGTATTATTATTTGAATATTCATTCGAGGACTTATGACTCCGATTATTTACTAATTATTATTCTTAATTTTATTAAAGAATAATGTGTCGATAATCAAACTCACTTTTGATTATTCAAATAAAGATAGTACTTTCGTATAAGTATATCTTTGGTTATTTAATATTCATTGCAAGTATAAGTTTTAAAACTTCTACTTCAATTAATTTTTATAAAGATTATTCTTTATGAGGATATTATTTAAATAATAATATTCAGATATTTCCTAATATATCGGGACTGATTTATTTTAGTAAATCAGCATCACTCCAAACATTCCTAAAAATGTTTTGCGAGTCTTCAAAATGATTTTAAAAGTTAGAGCGGATCCCAAAACTCATTTTATATTTAAAATCTTCCTTTCAAAGGGGATTTAAAAATTCGCTCAAAACCTGAGGGATCCGACTCTGTGGTGTGTTTTATATTCGCAACGAGGTTGCTATTTTGATAAAAGAGTTTTTGATTACTTACCCAATACTCGGGAAGTAAAATTCTTGGAACAAGTTAATCCATTAACAGGCATCGCCTGGGAAATATCGGTGAGTTTTCCTTTCCAACTAGATACGACTTCTTGGTGGAGCCGTATCAACAAGTTTCTACTTGGGGAAAAGGGGGACGAGCTTTACATTTCAGAGTCATGGATTTCATCTGAACTAGGAGTGGCGTAAGTGGTCGAGTGGTGCCGGCCCTGCCTTATTATATTGGCCCAAATGGCCTGGAAGTTCCGCAAGACGGTACATTCCTTAGGAGTCCAGTGTTCGGTTAACAAGTAAATCCGACAGGTTCTCCTCTACATGTAGAAAATGGTGGGGTTGCACTACTACGACTGATCATCGTAAGTGGTCTTCCTGGTGCGACAAACTCCCGTAATGAGTTCATCATCCAATTGGATATTTCTGCAACACTACCCAGAGCACTTCGATAGAAAGGCTACGGTTGGGTGATTGTTGAGTGTTGGCAGGGTCAAGTTTTCAAAATGATGTTTGTAATAAATGAAGTATCTCATAACTTCATTTTATTTTGATGATATTTTAAAGATTGATTCTATACAAGTTTTGTCTTGTAGCTTAATCTATGGGATGAACTATTTATACATTGAACGGTGGTAGTTCAAGTAGTATTCGGAAAAGATATAAGTATATTGGAGTATCTTGTAACTTCATCTTTTAAACTTATATCTAGTTAATGATTGTCTTATGAATGACAAAGGTTTCAGAAAAACGTTGAGACAAGGTTAGATATAGGAGATCACCTTGCAACGATATTTTTATACAGTTATACACTGGAACTCTGTGTGTATTATGCATGGAAGAGGACTTCCAAGATTTTGAAAAGTATATATGTATATATACTGAATATTTTGCGACTTCATCGCATTAAGATATCAGCTTGGTTCATTTCTTCTTGACCAAGACTTTCATGAGTACTATGAGAATGCTCATATATTGTTAATTATTATACATATTATTTCGGTGGGCTTGTTGCTCACCCTTGCTTTCTTCTTTCATCACACAACATCAGATAAACAAGATGAACAGGACCAAGCTCCCAATTCGCGAGCGGATAGGAAACGTTCCGCAGTTTCCTATAGGCGTTGATGTCGCTGTAGCTGAGGTAGGAACTACCAATAGGCTAGGCTTTCAACTTTTGATGTACCCGACTTATGTATCTTTATCAATTGTAATAATGGCAAAGAAATGTAAATTTATTCAGAAACCCTTTTAAGGTGTAATGGCATATAATTTTGGAATAAAATGACTCGTGTTATTTTTGGATATTCATCTCTGAGACTATAACTTGTGGTGTGTGTGTTTATTGTGGGGTCACAGTACAGAGTAGTTGATTGTTTATTAAGATTGGGTGTTATTAAGGGAAATGGAACTCGTGACAACCCGGATCCCCGACCCCGGATTTGGGGGTGTTACAGAAATGGTATCAGAGCGAAGCGTTATAAACCTCAGAGATGATGTGACGTTAAGATAATAAGTTCACTAAGATAATAAGAACTCTTGCCAAGTTCATAGTCGGACTACCTAACGTAGTACTGACAGTTAACCCCTTATGGGAACCCTTATAAATATCGTGATAGAAGTATAGTTCGTTATCGTATATGGTAGCGGGACTCCGAACCCTGAGTTGAGGAGCAATAACGCGATGATGTTTTATTAGTTATTGGAGATCAGATTATGGATCCGATAGAGCGTCCTAACACGGGACCAGATGATGTTCATATTGAGGATGTAGCGGTTGAGGATGTTGTCCTAGAAGGGATTATCGCTGAGAAGGATCCTGTGAAGGATCCTCACAAGAATGAATAAAGGACCACTGAGGAATTGATGACCATGGTTAGGGCAACTACCAGAGGTAGGATTGGCCGGTCACTACCAGAGGTTCGTTCAAGTTTGTAAAGATAGTAGCCCCTTTAATGCGGCTTACTCGTAAGACTGAGAAGTTCTAATGGACAAAGAAATGCGAGAACAGCTTTTAAGAACTGAAGCAAAGATTGGTGGCGGCCCCTATGATGGCATTGCCGGATGGAAAAGGAGATTTTGTGATGTGTAGTAACGGTTCGCATAAGGAATTAGGGTGCTTCTTATACAGCACAACAAGGTAATCGCGTACGCGTCAAGACAATTAAGGGAATATAAAAATTCGATATCCTCACCCATGAGCTTGGGCTCGTGGCAATAGTTTTGCCCTAAAGATTGGAGGCACTACTTGTATGGAGAGAAGTGTGAGATTTACCTAAGCCATAAGTGCTCTAGTGCATTTTCACGTAGAAAGAGCTCAACATACGCCAGAGGAGGCGGTTAGAGCTAATCAAGAATATTGATTGGGAGATTCTTTATCATTCAGGGAAAGCCAATATGGTGGCTGATGCCCTTAGTAAAAAGGAGAAACTCAAGATGATAATGTCTTTGGGAGAGTTTATGAGAGATTTGAGAAAATAGAAATAGAAGTGAAGGTAACCGGAGCCGGTACCGAAAAGATGTTTGAGATTGCAATACAGTCCGAATTATCGGAAAAGAACATATTGTGCCAGAAAAAGTGATGAATGAAGGCAGAGAGCCAACAATTAGATAAAAGATTAATACCGAGAAAGATGATAAGGGAATAATGAGGTATTCCTACAGAATTTGGGTTCCAAATGTTCAAGAGCTTAAAGATGAAATCTTAGATGAAAGCTAGTTTGAGAAATAAGATTTAGAGCAAACCCTGAACGTGATAGTCAAGGAGGTCTCCATCAAGATAGAAGGAACCCATAACATAATGGAGTGGAAAATGAGGATTTTAACGTATAAGATAACCCCAAGTATGGGAGAAATATGAAACATTTCATACTAAGGAAACAGAAAGTTGAGTAAGGAAAGGAGACCCGAGACGGTACTCCTATACGGCAATTCATGGACCTGTCTAAAAAGAACTTAGACTATTATCCCCAACCACCACCTTGAGGAAACAATGCGGTAGGAAATTCTTTCATGACCTTTAAGTCGCTAAGCTCTCAGAGTTCCAAGGAACAGGTTGACCCAGTCGAGGCAAGAGCCTGGCTAAATGAAATACAGGAATCATTTGAGATTCTAAATGATTGACGAATCACAAAAGACTGTTTTTGTCACTTACCCTCCTAAGAGAGAGGCCACCCGCTGGTGATAGGCCAAAGAAGGCACGGAGCAAGAGATTATAATAAACTGATTAAAGTTCAGTCAATTGTTTTCGGGAAAGTAATTTCCAAGGTTATGGAGATAGTGTAAAAGCTTTAGAGCCAGAACAAAGGCCGACGAGTAACATGAATTATGAATCTAAGATTGTAAAAGTTGTAAAGATTCGTTCGGAGGACAAGAATCCCAGAACGACGTGATGTTTGAAGTAAATAATTAGTGGGTTCATGAAATGATTGTAAGAGAAAGAAAAATAAAAAGAAACTGAAGTGGAAAGGAATATAAAGACAATAGAGTTTGAGGAATGATAAGGGAGTTGGGTATGAGGAAACCCTAAAGAATCATAGTAATAGAAATAGAAAAGTATGTGATCGTCAGGATGAGGATGATTCACTATGAGCTAAAGTTGATGATTGAAGGAATAAGAGATACATATATTTTATCCCCTGTAAGTTGGGAGGATTCAAGGAAACCTTGAGATAGTTCGAAGGATAAATAATGAGACGCGGATAGACTGAGGAGACAAGGAAGTAAGAAATTAGGAAAAGTGGATGAAGGAAGTGACCTTCAAGAAAGTGAAGTGTAAGACCGGTGGCTTGATACCCAGGAAGGGAGATGCCAGGAATGAGAGATATCCCAATATTGAGATGACTGTTGAAATAAACAACAAAAGTAAATACGGAATTATTAAGAAGAAGTTCACATTGAACACGACCAATATCTTCCAGAACATCCTTGTTATCGTTACCAAATTAGGCAAGAAAAGCGGATAACCATTGTTATCTTTTGGAGGCCATATGGATTGACCTCAATTTAAATAAGGATGCTATTATGAAATTAGGTATAGACTATCGAGGTGGGAATGATTGAATAAGACACCCTTATCAGGGATATATGACTTGATTTATCCATGAAAGGATGCATGTACCTTTTTAAAGCTGGAATTAAAGATAGAACATCGGTAACTTAAAATGAATCCTAGGGGAATGCATAAAAGTTGGCATTTCACCCTTAATAGGGATATTATGAGTTTTGACAGTATGAATTGGAAAAGATTAAGGTAATAACAACCTTTAAGTATCAATGGAGAAATTTTTTTTAGAAACATATAGACAATGGTTTCTAGTATTAGTATAGGGTATTTTGATATGCCCTGTATCTAGGGAATACAGGAGGAACGATTCAAGGATAACCTTAGAGGTTTTACAAGGAGAAAGGTAATATTCAAAATTCTCAAGAATAGAAATTTTGATAAAGGAAATATGACGTAATAAAAATAATTCCAAGTGGGGCACATGTTAAGCCATGAGAAAGTATAGATTGAACCAACGGAGGTCAGAACTGTCAAAGTAAGAAGGACCCAAGATAAAAGACGTCCTAAGTATGATCGAGGGTCAGTCGTGGCAATGTTCACATCTAAAGACTAAGGCAATGACTTATGGAAAAATGGTGATTTTTTTTCTCACCAGGACTTAAGAGAAGCATTATCACATAAGCAGTGATTGAAGTGAGGTAGAAAATTTAGTTGGAGGTGGTTAAAAAGACATTAATTGTAAGGAAATTTTACTATCAGGGAAGGCCAAGTAGGTGGCCGACACTTTAAATGTAAGAGGATAATTATAGGCGCTCGTGCCAGAGAGATACAGTGATGATGGTTGAAGCCGTGAAGGTTGTATTATGGTTTGGAAGATTGATATTCCTTCTGATGACTGTGCAATACCCAACCGTAATAGTAGGTTGGTAAAGGTTTAATTCGTATAATCGCCATGAGCGGGCTATCTATCTTAGAAGGAACTATCATGAGGATAATCCAGGACCATGTTTCAAAAAGGACTAAACGAACCTTCGAGTTAAGTCTTCTATTGAAGGTATATGATTAAGAATGGTATTAACCTGCTATCGTTGCTTTGATTGAAACTCTTCTGTAATTTTATCTGCTTCATGTCATGAAAGTACGTCAGGATCTGGAGTGTTCTTTATGAATTATGAATGGTGACTATGTTAACTCCTTAGAAGAATTTGATACGACAGGTATGGACTCCGTATGGTTAACTATTAAGATCCAAGGAAAATGAATGAATACAGTGGGTCAGCGATGGACCATAATAATGCAGCAATGATTCTGCGAGTAATGAGGTGATTACAACCGTGAGAATTGTATTGGAATGGATGTTGAGATTGAGTACCACTAATCGGGTCGTGTTGACGTATAAGTTATCATTGATAGACTAATTAAGTCGATTATCTACCTATTGAATATTTATTCATTCTTAGGAATAGAGAGTCGTATTACTATACGAGGAAGGTTGCAGTGCAAGCATAAAATTCTAGTAACGATGATGTCTAGAATGAGGTCCCAGATTCGAGTTTCGATATCGAGGGAGTTTCAAAGGTGATTGTGTATAAGCTCGAGGAAGAGCATGGATCCATAGAATGATGGACGGAATAGCGAATACCTGATGTTGATATATATATATGTATATGTTTTGTTCTCCAATGACAAACCTCTATAGTTCAGAGGTAGATTCCAAGCCAGATATTTTGTGGCAGCATATTTTATATATATACAATTCTCTTCAATTTATTCTTTTCTCTCCTTTTCATTTGTATAAGCTGAGAAGAACAACCCTTCCAGAAGGGGAGGTATTGCCGAATGACTATCTATCTGTGTGATAGAAGCCTGGTAGGATACCACGTGTTGTTTAATTGCTTGTCAAGTACTAAAGGCTGGCCACCTTCTGTACTAACTATGCAATAGAACAAGTGTTCATGATCATAGTGATCTCTCAATAAATTCTTTTACTTCTATATGAAGGACCAAGCTTTCGAAGATGGAGGCAGCTAGAGAGGAAGTGGTACCAAGTATGGTGGTATTCCGATTCTAACGTGTTCGTGATACTAAGGTTGACGCGATTATTAAAAGGTTATAGAATGCTAACGAGCAAAGGTGTAACCAGTGTAATATTAGGAACGGAAGGTAGTAGCGATTACGAACTGGAAATGAATGGGTATTGAGAAGCGAAAGCTCTAATGCTAAAAGCTATAATAAGAGTCTGTGCAATAGACTTGGAAGAATTTGGAATGATCACTTAATGCGAATGAGTTTTCTCACGATAATAGATCGTATGTCAGGTATCGAGATGTCGTCTTATGAGATCTTTGAGGGAAGACAATGTCGATCTCCCTTATGTTAAGATGAAGTTGTAGAGCGCAAGATGCTCGGACCAGCAGTGGTCCAAAGGACCAAGAATATAATAGATCTAATCAGAGGACGGCTGGGAGTAGCCCAAGATGGACATAAGAAGTATGCTGATTTGACAAATGAAAGGACAAAGAGTATGAAGGAGGGAACCTTGTATTGTTAAAAGTATTCCCTTAAAAAGGAATTGATGAGGGTTGGAAAGAAAGGAAAGTTTAAGTCCACGAATTGTTGGACCCTTTGAGGTATTAAGACGTATTGGGAAGTAAGCATATGAGCTAGCCCTACCCCCGAACATGTAGCAAGTCATAACGTGTTCCACGTATCAATGTTAAGGAAGTGTAATTCGGATGCCAGATAAATAGAGGCATATGAGCGTATAGACATGAAACCAGACGTAACCTATATGGAGCAAACCAGGAAGGGTTATAGATTGAATAGTGCTTTTGCTGAGTATGCGGAATAAGAAAACTTTTCATACCACACTATGTAGGGGTTCTTCTATTGTTATTCTGAGATCTTATTAGTACTTTATATGGGATATAAGTGTATGTAAAGATCGTCAGAATCCAAATTCAAACACTTTGATTTTTCCCGAAAATCTACCAGATACAGAAAGAACTGAGTATAATGTAACAGAATAAAAAGGATTTAAATTCATAGGATTATAAGAGAGGATCATAAAAGGAATATAATGTATTGAGAAAGGTTAAGGAAACCTAAGTAATAAGATCCCGGGTATGATCCCTCAAACGATAAACAAAAACGAAAGTTAAGCGAACCGCATAACAGATCAGCGGTCATTAGCCAAGTAATTAGGAGTTAATCAAGGGGTTTAGTGGATGATGATGTCATCACACCAACAAGAGGAAGACAAGTGTAAACAAGATGACATAGGAAAGGGACATAAGCATGACATAAGGGAAGGAGGTGTGGTTGATTAATAACACACAATTTTTCATGGGTAAAAGGTAATTAATCAAAACAAAAGCTAGAAACCAAGCAAACAAATCAAAAAAACACAAAACACTCCATTTTCTTCATCAAGCTCTCGCTTTCCTTCATTTTCAAGGATAAGAAAATCCAAATTCAAGCTCCAAGCATTGTAAATCGTGAGGTAATTATCCACGGTTCCTTATACTTAGATATAGTTATCCTATGAATCTAAGCTCCAAATTCCTTCACAATCTCTTCCTAAAAATCATGGCATAAGATGGTGAATAATGTTTTTCAAGAACTAAAATTTTGTCTTGAGTTTTTGTTTAGATTAAGCTTGGATAAGGACTTTTAAGGGTGATTCCAAGCTAGTTACTTGATTCTCCACTCTCCAAGGAAGGTATAACCCCTCCAAACCCTAACTTACTTGAGTATTAGGTTTAGTTATGTTGTTATAGTTCATGAGAGGCTTGTTTGTTGTGAATGTAGAGGATAGTTGGTGCTGTAATGTTTTGGAGTTGTAATTCTTGGAGTATTGATTAATGAACTTAAGTATAGTTTAAATTCATGTTTAAGAATAGTATAAATTGATAATGTTAAGTTGTTGGGGCTGTTATGGTGAAGTATGGATGGAGTTGGGTTGTGATGTTGATTGTGGGTTGATTGTGGGTTGATTTGGAGTGGTATAAATTTGGGTAATCACGTAAATATATCCGTCGTAATGCCCGATTTACCGTGGACTGTTTTTGTTCTTAACATCAGAACCCTTGAACTCACTGTTAGGTTTGACCATTGCCATTTTTAGATAGTTCATGTTACGAACTTCGTTTTGATATGTGGTTCGTTGAATTCCGATGTACGGTTTAGGAGAAACGACCGTTTAAGTAATGGCGTTTCGCGACCGAACCATTACCTCTCGCCTTACTTTGAAACCTTGGTTAAGAACTTTAAATGACAAATTGGGGTATGAAACAATTATGTTAAGTGGATTAGGAACTTGGTAAGGTACTCGCGAAAGAATCGCCTTAAAACTCTTAATGGTTAATTTATTAAAAATGGTGGAGTCGAGGGTACTCGAACGACTTAGGTGATTCGTTAAGCGTAGGAGTGACCATAAGCAAACGTTAGGGTTCAATTGGTTAAAGTCTAGTTTCTTAAGCGACTGGGGTCTAATTCCAACTTATGTTGTTGTTCATAGGTTATCGGACCCACTCTAAGCTTAAGTCTATCCGGGAGCACTCAGGCAAGTTTTATATCCGTTATACTGTTGTTGTGATGTATACATTTGTATATGCATTATCTTGTGATAGGTGCATAATGGTTATTTAGCAAATTCTTGCGATATATTGTAGCATGTGATATGGTATATATGCATGCCTGTTTCGTATTCTTGATACATATATCTGTTGATTCAGTTGATAATGCCTATGCTAGAGATAAGCGGTAATTTTGCATATACCCTTAGTATAGGGGACTCAAAGGTGAATTTTTTTTCTAAAACCGGGAGTCGATGCTCCGAGTAATAATATATATATATTTATATATATTAATATGTTTTTAAAACTATGAATCAAATAAGGTTTATTCGATAACCTTATTTTATTAATGATATTTTGAATATTCATTCGAGGGCTTATGACCCGTTTATTTTATTATTGAATATTATTTGAATATTCATTGAGGGCTTATGACCCCGTTATTTATTGAATATTATTTTGAATATCATTCGAGGACTTATGACTCCGCTTAATTTATTAATGAATATTATTATTTGAATATTCATTCGAGGACTTATGACTCCGATTTTACTAATTTATTCTTAATTTTATTAAAAATAATGTG
>NW_027420814.1:0-8521 GCF_009905375.1 Apium graveolens | reverse complement strand
ATCCATAGGGACAAATTATGAAAAAAATCGAAAAAACGGCCGCCTCAATTTTTGCTCCAGGCCTCGTGTACTACCCCCCTACGAGGATTATCGAACACCGAGTTCCATTCGTTTCAGCTCCGATTCACTCCCGGACGACCCCCGAATGGACCGCGAATGCAATTTCATAAATCCTAGGGACAAATTATGAAAAAAATCGAAAAAACGGGCCGCCTCAATTTTTGCTCCGACCTCGTGTACTACCCCCTACCGAGGATTATTCGGACATACCGAGTTCCAGTTCGTTTCAGCAAGCCCCGATTCACGTCCCCGGACGACCCCACGAATGGACGCGAATAGTAATTCATAAATGCCATAAGGGCAACATTATGGAAAAGAAATCGGAAAAAAACGGGTCGCCTCAATTTTGTTCCAGACCTCGTGTACTACCCACCCCTACGGAGGATTATTCGGAAACCGATTTCCATTCGTTTCAAGCTCCGATTCACTCCCAGGACGACCCAGAATGGAAGCGAATGCACTTTCATAATCCATAGGGACAAATTAGGAAAATAATCGAAAAAAGGGCCGCCTCAAGTTTTGCTCCAGACCTCGTGTACTACCCCCTACGAGGATTATTCGGAAACCGAGTTCCATTCGTTTCAGCTCCGATTCACTCCCGGACTGCCCGAATGGACGCGAATGCATTTCATAAATCCATAGGACAAATTATGAAAAAGAAATTGAAAAAAACGGGGCCGCCTCAATTTTTGCTCCAGACCTCGTGTACTACCCCCTACGAGGATTATTCGGAAACCGAGTTCCATTCGTTTCAGCTCCGATTCACTCCCGGACGACCCCGAATGGACGCGAATGCAATTTCATAAATCCATAGGGACAAATTATGAAAAAGAAATCGAAAAAACGGGCCGCCTCAATTTTTGCTCCAGACCTCGTGTACTACCCCCTACGAGGATTATTCGGAAACCGAGTTCCATTCGTTTCAGCTCCGATTCACTCCCGGACGACCCCGAATGGACGCGAATGCAATTTCATAAATCCATAGGGACAAATTATGAAAAGAAATCGAAAAAACGGGCCGCCTCAATTTTTGCTCCAGACCTCGTGTACTACCCCCCTACGAGGATTATTCGGAAACCGAGTTCCATTCGTTTCATCTCCGATTCACTCCCGGACGACCCCGAATGGACGCGAATGCAATTTCATAAATCCATAGGGACAAATTATGAAAAGAAATCGAAAAAAACGGGCCGCCTCAATTTTTGCTCCAGACCTCGTGTACTACCCCCTACGAGGATTATTCGGACACCGAGTTCCATTCGTTTCAGCTCCGATTCACTCCCGGACGACCCCGAATGGACGCGAATGCAATTTCATAAATCCATAGGGACAAATTATGAAAAGAAATCGAAAAAACGGGCCGCCTCAATTTTTGCTCCAGACCTCGTGTACTACCCCCTACGAGGATTATTCGGAAACCGAGTTCCATTCGTTTCAGCTCCGATTCACTCCCGGACGACCCCGAATGGACGCGAATGCAATTTCATAAATCCATAGGGACAAATTATGAAAAAAATCGAAAAAATGGGCCGCCTCAATTTTTGCTCCAGAACTCGTGTACTACCCCCTACGAGGATTATTCGGACACCGAGTTCCATTCGTTTCAGCTCCGATTCACTCCCGGACGACCCCGAATGGACGCGAATGCAATTTCATAAATCCATAGGGACAAATTATGAAAAGAAATGGAAAAAACGGGCCGCCTCAATTTTTGCTCCAGACCTCGTGTACTACCCCCTACGAGGATTATTCGGAAACCGAGTTCCATTCGTTTCAGCTCCGATTCACTCCCGGACGACCCCGAATGGACGCGAATGCAATTTCATAAATCCATAGGGACAAATTATGAAAAGAAATCGAAAAAACGGGCCGCCTCAATTTTTGCTCCAGACCTCGTGTACTACCCCCTACGAGGATTATTCGGACACCGAGTTCCATTCGTTTCAGCTCCGATTCACTCCCGGACGACCCCGAATGGACGCGAATGCAATTTCATAAATCCATAGGGACAAATTATGAAAAGAAATCGAAAAAACGGGCCGCCTCAATTTTTGCTCCAGACCTCGTGTACTACCCCCTACGAGGATTATTCGGAAACCGAGTTCCATTCGTTTCAGCTCCGATTCACTCCCGGACGACCCCGAATGGACGCGAATGCAATTTCATAAATCCATAGGGACAAATTATGAAAAGAAATCGAAAAAACGGGCCGCCTCAATTTTTGCTCCAGACCTCGTGTACTACCCCCTACGAGGATTATTCGGAAACCGAGTTCCATTCGTTTCAGCTCCGATTCACTCCCGGACGACCCCGAATGGACGCGAATGCAATTTCATAAATCCATAGGGACAAATTATGAAAAGAAATCGAAAAAACGGGCCGCCTCAATTTTTGCTCCAGACCTCGTGTACTACCCCCTACGAGGATTATTCGGACAACGAGTTCCATTCGTTTCAGCTCCGATTCACTCCCGCACGACCCCGAATGGACGCGAATGCAATTTCATAAATCCATAGGACAAATTATGAAAAGAAATCGAAAAAACGGGCCGCCTCAATTTTTGCTCCAGACCTCGTGTACTACCCCCTACGAGGATTATTCGGACACCGAGTTCCATTCGTTTCAGCTCCGATTCACTCCCGGACGACCCCGAATGGACGCGAATGCAATTTCATAAATCCATAGGGACAAATTATGAAAAAAATCGAAAAAACTGGGCCGCCTCAATTTTTGCTCCAGACCTCGTGTACTACCCCCTACGAGGATTATTCGGACACCGAGTTCCATTCGTTTCAGCTCCGATTCACTCCCGGACGACCCCGAATGGACGCGAATGCAATTTCATAAATCCATAGGGACAAATTATGAAAAGAAATCGAAAAAACGGGCCGCCTCAATTTTTGCTCCAGACCTCGTGTACTACCCCCCTACGAGGATTATTCGGACAACCGAGTTCCATTCGTTTCAGCTCCGATTCACTCCCGCACGACCCCGAATGGACGCGAATGCAATTTCATAAATCCATAGGGACAAATTATGAAAAAAAATCGAAAAAAACGGGCCGCCTCAATTTTTGCTCCAGAACTCGTGTACTACCCCCTACGAGGATTATTCGAACACCGAGTTCCATTCGTTTCAGCTCCGATTCACTCCCGGACGACCCCGAATGGACGCGAATGCAATTTCATAAATCCATAGGGACAAATTATGAAAAGAAATAAAAAAAACGGGCCGCCTCAATTTTGCTCCAGACCTCGTGTACTACCCCCTACGAGGATTATTCGAACACCGAGTTCCATTCGTTTCAGCTCCGATTCACTCCCGGACGACCCCGAATGGACGCGAATGCAATTTCATAAATCCATAGGGACAAATTATGAAAAGAAATTGAAAAAACGGGCCGCCTCAATTTTTGCTCCAGACCTCGTGTACTACCCCCTACGAGGATTATTCGGAAACCGAGTTCCATTCGTTTCAGTTCCGATTCACTCCCGGACGACCCCGAATGGACGCGAATGCAATTTCATAAATCCATAGGGACAAATTATGAAAAGAAATCGAAAAAACGGGCCGCCTCAATTTTTGCTCCAGACCTCGTGTACTACCCCCTACGAGGATTATTCGGACACCGAGTTCCATTCGTTTCAGCTCCGATTCACTCCCGGACGACCCCGAATGGACGCGAATGCAATTTCATAAATCCATAGGGACAAATTATGAAAAGAAATCGAAAAAACGGGCCGCCTCAATTTTTGCTCCAGACCTCGTGTACTACCCCCTACGAGGATTATTCGGAACACCGAGTTCCATTCGTTTCAGCTCCGATTCACTCCCGGACGACCCCGAATGGACGCGAATGCAATTTCATAAATCCATAGGGACAAATTATGAAAAGAAATGAAAAAACGGGCCGACCTCAATTTTTGCTCCATACCTCGTGTACTACCCCCTACGAGGATTATTCGGAAACCGAGTTCCATTCGTTTCAGCTCCGATTCACTCCCGGACGACCCCGAATGGACGCGAATGCAATTTCATAAATCCATAGGGGACAAATTATGAAAAGAAATCGAAAAAACGGGCCGCCTCAATTTTTGCTCCAGACCTCGTGTACTACCCCCTACGAGGATTTATTCGGAAATCCGAGTTCCATTCGTTTCAGCTCCGATTCACTCCCGGACGACCCCGAATGGACGCGAATGCAATTTCATAAATCCATAGGGACAAATTATGAAAAGAAATTCGAAAAAACGGGCCGCCTCAATTTTGCTCCAGGACCTCGTGTACTACCCCCTACGAGGATTATTCGGACACCGAGTTCCATTCGTTTCAGCTCCGATTCACTCCCGCACGACCCCGAATGGACGCGAATGCAATTTCATAAATCCATAGGGACAAATTATGAAAAAAAAATCGAAAAAACGGGCCGCCTCAATTTTTGCTCCAGAACTCGTGTACTACCCCCTACGAGGATTATTCGAACACCGAGTTCCATTCGTTTCAGCTCCGATTCACTCCCGGACGACCCCGAATGGACGCGAATGCAATTTCATAAATCCATAGGGACAAATTATGAAAAAAAATCGAAAAAAATGGGCCGCCTCAATTTTTGCTCCAGACCTCGTGTACTACCCCCTACGAGGATTATTCGGACACCGAGTTCCATTCGTTTCAG
Source organism: Apium graveolens (assembly GCF_009905375.1). NCBI lineage: Eukaryota > Viridiplantae > Streptophyta > Magnoliopsida > Apiales > Apiaceae > Apium > Apium graveolens. The sequence continues at coordinate 3,786 of NW_027420814.1, read as the reverse complement.
CTCCGATTCACTCCCGGACGACCCCGAATGGACGCGAATGCAATTTCATAAATCCATAGGGACAAATTATGAAAAGAAATCGAAAAAAACGGGCCACCTCAATTTTTGCTCCAGACCTCGTGTACTACCCCCTACGAGGATTATTCGGACACCGAGTTCCATTCGTTTCAGCTCCGATTCACTCCCGGACGACCCCGAATGGACGCGAATGCAATTTCATAAATCCATAGGGACAAATTATGAAAAGAAATCGAAAAAAAACGGGCCGCCTCAATTTTTGCTCCAGGACCTCGTGTACTACCCCCTACGAGGATTATTCGGAAACCGAGTTCCATTCGTTTCAGCTCCGATTCACTCCCGCACGACCCCGAATGGACGCGAATGCAATTTCATAAATCCATAGGGACAAATTATGAAAAGAAATCGAAAAAACGGGCCGCCTCAATTTTTGCTCCAGGACCTCGTGTACTACCCCCTACGAGGATTATTCGGACACCGAGTTCCATTCGTTTCAGCTCCGATTCACTCTCCGGACGACCCCGAATGGACGCGAATGCAATTTCATAAATCCATAGGGACAAATTATGAAAAGAAATCGAAAAAACGGGCCACCTCAATTTTTTGCTCCAGACCTCGTGTACTACCCCCTACGAGGATTATTCGGACACCGAGTTCCATTCGTTTCAGCTCCGATTCACTCCCGGACGACCCCGAATGGACGCGAATGCAATTTCATAAATCCATAGGGACAAATTATGAAAAGAAATCGAAAAAACGGGCCGCCTCAATTTTTGCTCCAGACCTCGTGTACTACCCCCTACGAGGATTATTCGGACACCGAGTTCCATTCGTTTCAGCTCCGATTCACTCCCGGACGACCCCGAATGGACGCGAATGCAATTTCATAAATCCATAGGGACAAATTATGAAAAAAAATGAAAAAAATGGGCCGCCTCAATTTTTGCTCCAGACCTCGTGTACTACCCCCTACGAGGATTATTCGGACACCGAGTTCCATTCGTTTCAGCTCCGATTCACTCCCGGACGACCCCGAATGGACGCGAATGCAATTTCATAAATCCATAGGGACAAATTATGAAAAAAAAATCGAAAAAACGGGCCGCCTCAATTTTTGCTCCAGACCTCGTGTACTACCCCTACGAGGATTATTCGGAAACCGAGTTCCATTCGTTTCAGCTCCGATTCACTCCCGCACGACCCCGAATGGACGCGAATGCAATTTCATAAATCCATAGGGACAAATTATGAAAAGAAATCGAAAAAACGGGCCGCCTCAATTTTTGCTCCAGACCTCGTGTACTACCCCCTACGAGGATTATTCGGAAACCGAGTTCCATTCGTTTCAGTTCCGATTCACTCCCGGCACGACCCCGAATGGACGCGAATGCAATTTCATAAATCCATAGGGACAAATTATGAAAAGAAATCGAAAAAAACGGGCCGCCTCAATTTTTGCTCCAGACCTCGTGTACTACCCCCTACGAGGATTATTCGGAACACCGAGTTCCATTCGTTTCAGCTCCGATTCACTCCCGGACGACCCCGAATGGACGCGAATGCAATTTCATAAATCCATAGGGACAAATTATGAAAAGAAATCGAAAAAACGGGCCGCCTCAATTTTTGCTCCAGACCTCGTGTACTACCCCCTACGAGGATTATTCGGACACCGAGTTCCATTCGTTTCAGCTCCGATTCACTCCCGGACGACCCCGAATGGACGCGAATGCAATTTCATAAATCCATAGGGACAAATTATGAAAAGAAATCGAAAAAAACGGGCCGCCTCAATTTTTGCTCCAGACCTCGTGTACTACCCCCTACGAGGATTATTCGGACACCGAGTTCCATTCGTTTCAGCTCCGATTCACTCCCGGACGACCCCGAATGGACGCGAATGCAATTTCATAAATCCATAGGGACAAATTATGAAAAAAAATCGAAAAAACGGGCCGCCTCAATTTTTGCTCCAGAACTCGTGTACTACCCCCTACGAGGATTATTCGGACACCGAGTTCCATTCGTTTCAGCTCCGATTCACTCCCGGACGACCCCGAATGGACGCGAATGCAATTTCATAAATCCATAGGGACAAATTATGAAAAGAAATGGAAAAAACGGGCCGCCTCAATTTTTGCTCCAGACCTCGTGTACTACCCCCTACGAGGATTATTCGGACACCGAGTTCCATTCGTTTCAGCTCCGATTCACTCCCGGACGACCCCGAATGGACGCGAATGCAATTTCATAAATCCATAGGGACAAATTATGAAAAAAAATCGAAAAAAATGGGCCGCCTCAATTTTTGCTCCAGAACTCGTGTACTACCCCCTACGAGGATTATTCGGACACCGAGTTCCATTCGTTTCAGCTCCGATTCACTCCCGGACGACCCCGAATGGACGCGAATGCAATTTCATAAATCCATAGGGACAAATTATGAAAAAATGGAAAAAACGGGCCGCCTCAATTTTGCTCCAGAACTCGTGTACTACCCCCTACGAGGATTATTCGGACACCGAGTTCCATTCGTTTCAGCTCCGATTCACTCCCGACGACCCCGAATGGACGCGAATGCAATTTCATAAATCCATAGGGACAAATTATGAAAAAAAATCGAAAAAACGGGCCGCCTCAATTTTTGCTCCAGACCTCGTGTACTACCCCCTACGAGGATTATTCGGACACCGAGTTCCATTCGTTTCAGCTCCGATTCACTCCCGGACGACCCCGAATGGACGCGAATGCAATTTCATAAATCCATAGGGACAAATTATGAAAAAAATCTGAAAAAAAAAACGGGGCCGCCTCAATTTTTGCTCCAGGACCTCGTGTACCTACCCCCTACAGAGGATTAAGTTCGGAACACCGAGTTCCATTCGTTTCAGCTCCGATTCACTCCCGGACGCCCTGAATGGACAGCTGAAATGTCAATTTCATAAATCCATAGGGGACAAATTATGAAAGAAATCGAAAAAAAAAAAAAAGGGCAGCCTCAATTTTGGCTACGGGGACCGTGTACTACCCCTACGAGATTATTAGGACACGAGTTCCAGTTCGTTTTAGCTCCGATTCACTCCTGGAGACCCCGAAGGACGCGAATGCAATTTAATAAATCCATTAGGGACAAATATGAAAAAATGGAACAAAAAACGGGCGCCTCAATTTTTGCTCCAGAAATCGTGTACTACCCCCTACGAGATGATTCGGACACCGATTCCATTCGTTTAAGCTCCGATTCACTCCCGGCCGACCCGAATGGACGCGAATGCAATTTCATAAATCCATAGGGACAAATTATGAAAAAATCGAAAAAACGGGCCGCCTCAATTTTTGCTCCAGACCTCGTGTACTACCCCCTACGAGGATTATTCGGAAACCGAGTTCCATTCGTTTCAGCTCCGATTCACTCCCGGACGACCCCGAATGGACGCGAATGCAATTTCATAAATCCATAGGGACAAATTATGAAAAAAATCGAAAAAACGGGCCGCCTCAATTTTTGCTCCAGACCTCGTGTACTACCCCCTACGAGGATTATTCGGAACCCGAGTTCCATTCGTTTCAGCTCCGATTCACTCCCGGACGACCCCGAATGGACGCGAATGCAATTTCATAAATCCATAGGGACAAATTATGAAAAGAAATCGAAAAAACGGGCCGCCTCAATTTTTGCTCCGACCTCGTGTACTACCCCCTACGAGGATTATTCGGAACACCGAGTTCCATTCGTTTCAGCTCCGATTCACTCCCGGACGACCCCGA
>NW_027420813.1:0-52250 GCF_009905375.1 Apium graveolens | reverse complement strand
TAACAAACAAAATCTTAACTATAATTGTTTCAAGAGAAAATTGTATTTTGCACACCTTAAATTTGTCCAAAAATCAATTTTGTATACCTACTTTCAAATATTGCAGTTTGCATCCCTTTCTTTGAAATGTAATTTGTATAATTTAATTTAATTTCTACAATTTTAGAATAAAAACAGTAATATATATTTGAAAATAAATGTTACTATATTTGAATATAGTAAAATCGCAAAAAAACTTAGAAAAGTTAGTATTTTTGGTAATTTCTCATGTTACAATTACCCCAACTTTAAATTGACATAAAACTTGTGATGTGCACTTTTTAGGGCAACATGCACACTCGTATACAAAAAAAAAACAATATGCACCTTCCTTTTTCTTTAAATTTAGTTAAAAACACTTTCACTTTTTTTTGGGTAACATGCCTAGTGTATTGTATACAAAAACAACACGCAAACTTCCTTTTTTTAACCTGTCCTTGCACAAAATAATTTAAAATTAACATCTTGGCCAACTTAAAATAAATATTAAAAATGTCATGAAGATATTTTTGGGTCAAGAAGTATTCTCGACTACCCAAGGTTCGGAGGCAAAGATGTGGACGGGGAGCCGCCGTGGTTTCTCGAGAGGGAGCCGCCTTGGTCTCTCTCGAGACAGGCATGAGATATCAATTATTACATATAAGAGTATTCTAAAGAGTTCTATTCATTTAGCTTATACTTGAAAACTTGTATTATTACATATACCCTAATTAAAAATGAAAAAAATGACCCATAAACTTGTAGGCCAATGATCCTTTGATAAACGACTTTCTCCTTGAATTACTCAGTATAAGTGCTTTCGAGAATAGTGCTCCGGTGACTCATATTATTGAATGTGTCACCAAAGTCAAGACAATTATAAAAAGAGATAAGGATATGAATCTATTTTTGACTTATTAACATTTTTAAATTTGTATGCAACCCATGCTATAAGTTGTGACTTAAGTGTGACTATATAACTACAAGTAACATGGCCTTTATCGGCCAAAAGTAATTCAATAAAAATCAGCCGGTATTACCCACTAGAAATTATAGTCATTTTTTGGTTTATGAATTGTAAAAATAGTTGCTATTAGTCATAATCCACCAGACTTATTTTTACTGCAATTCGTGTAACCCTTATGCCATTGCGTACATTATTAATGCCAATCATCCAAACACGTTCATATCACTTACAAGGCACAACACAAAAATATTAAACTAAATCAAATCATAAACAATAAAACATACTATCAAACTATTAGACTATTAATAACCCACATAACACTACAACAAATCTGGCCATTTACGACGGTTTTTTTGAACTGAAATCGTCGTAATTGAGCCATTTACGACGGAAAAAAATCGTCGTTTTTGGTCGAGTAGTAAGTTCGTTTTTTCGTCACAAGATAAAATTGCGTCACAAGTTAGAAAGTAGGGGCCCACATACTCAATAAAATAATAAATCTACTTACGACGGAATATATCGTCGTAAGATACCAAAATACAACGGAAAAAACGTCGGATATTACTTTACGGGACCCACTTTTTATAAGATAAAATGTAATTTTATTGACGGAAAAATGCGTCGTAAGTTAGAAATTTCCGACAAAAAAACTCGCCGGAAACTAGAAATTTACCAAATCCGGTGAGATTTCCGGTTTCCGGCAGCATTTTTCAAGATGTTGCTGCCCACCAGAGAATTTTAAACTACTCTGACAAATTAGAAATGACCATAACAACAAATAAACCCCAAAGTCAACAAAATAAAAAATCAGAAAAAGGCCTTAACAAGGTTTAAGGCCATTATGTGCACATTGGTCCTTTGTCTGTGCTTGTTGTAAGACCAAATTCCTCCCGCAGCACAAGTAGCTATAAGCTGTTCCAAACAAGTTATTAAAGCATGCACTAGAACCTCTTTGATATTTTGAAGTTGAATTTTAGATATCAATTGAAAATAGAAAGTGATCTTCCTAAACTTACTGGAGATAGCCATAAGGCTGCAGTCTGCATATCAAACTTTGGAGCATAAAGTACTGTTTCCCCGTAAAATTATAGCTGGAGGAAGTAGCAAATATGCAAGGAATAATGCTCCGTCAGTCCCTGCAAATACCACAGGCGGTTTGAAATGATGGTTTCAGCAGTCGATGATGCTATAGTCAGAGCAGTGGTGAGCCTATATATATGATTCAACAATGTGTTACGAATGACGATAAACATGCTAATCAATTTATCAACAATTAATGATATCATCCTTCCAAGAAATGACGAGTTTCCCCTAATTCTTGAACTTCTAATTTACTTTTCAAGAACATTAGTTTTGTCAAAATACAACTGAACATTGTTTTTGAAAGACATACAAAATTTTTACATGGCCTTAATCCTGATAATAACACACACGCCGCATTGAGTCTCCAACACTCAACTTCTTGTTACTACCAAGAGAAAAGGGATATTCGCTGTACTCGTACTATAATGCTAGCGATATTTCAAGATCAGAACTCCATACAAAAAGCACAAATTTCTAATACATTAAGGATATACCATGTAGCAAGCTTGATGAAAATTTGAAAGGAAAATATGAAGTTCCTAATGCAAAATATCAAATCGAAAGAAAATTGAAAACCTTAGCAGCAGTTTCCATATCAAATCCAGAGCTTTGCATTATTGCTTCTTGAGCTTTTTTGGAAGCTTCTGAAATTGTAGGAAAAGCATACTTCCCAGCCTGGTCTCCAGCTTGCTGCAAGATAGGCAATACTGCATCAACCCCAGGATTTACCACTTCAGAAACAGCTCAAAAACTTTGCTTTAAAACATCGAAAACACTGGAACCCACTTCTTGCACTTGACCAATTGTATCTTCAACCTGCAAAAATAATCAGGAATGCCAAAATCATCACAATGAGCATTATATTTCCCAACAGCCCTTTACATAAATTCAAAAAACTAAACAAATTATTAAGTAAAGTTACTAACTTGAGTGATGGATGACACAATTTGTTCTTTGGCATTTATTTGAAAATTTCCCCACTGTGGTTAGGTTAGGACCACAGGCCACAGATTGAAGGTTCATTCAGTGACCTACAACCCGGTGATTTATATCAATCTTATAGTCCCGTACATACTTGAATGTTCACTTATCGATATAGTATATAGGATTAGAGGGGTGTAATTAAATATAAAAGTTAGCCCTTCTACAATAATGAATTGTATCCTGAAAGAAACTTTGATTATATAAGCCATAACCAAAACTCAAGTACATTCTGTAGACTAACCGAAACATGTTTACAAAACAAGAAACTAATATAATTAAGGCACTGTGTTATGTACAAGGTACTGCACAAACAAATGTAACCTGACCTTGTATTTTAACAAATGCTATGAAAACAAAGGATCGTAAGACTTGTGATGAAGAGGAAACCACGTTCATGCTTGTTGCTACCTCTTCGTCGTCTATATACACACAAATTAAAATCAATACACACATATACGAATACACATACGTAACAACTGATCATCATTACCATCACCAAATTAAGAGATTTGAAAGATTGAAATAGCTAGATTTTGAGAGATTGGGAATACGTATATTACATACGGTGTTGGTCAGGATTTGAGAGATGTAATTGAAGGACAAAAAGATAGAACTCATAAAAGAGGAAGAGAAGAGGGATAGAGGCGGATCTGAACAAAAAAGAAGTGGATGAATGAGATAATTGGGTTTTTGACTTGATTTGACCGGAGTGCGTTGGGCTAAATGTATAACATATCTATTACTATTATATAAAAACATTAAAAATTTACGAAACCTGTTTTTTGATACACACTAATTTTATACAATTACCCGTACTTATATAAATTATATATTATCTAATTACCCTTAATTGTAAATTTAAAAATATTTTTCCCCTTTTAGTTTCATACCATATACTTTCTTGTTCGACATAATTTCTATCCAGCAAACAAACCCTCACGGAAACAATTGTCCGTTGAGAAATAAGATTATAATATTTTTTTTGGGAAGATATAAGATTATAATTTAATTTAATAGATTCCAGAAAATCTAAATTCAAAAGCATGGATTTTTATAACTAGCATCAATATTGATATTTACAATCTTTCATTAATTTTACCAAATTACACGTACTTATAAATTATATATTATCTAATTACCCTTAATTGTAAATTTAAAAAAAATCCACTTTTAGTGATATAACCAAAATTTAATATCAAAATAATTTTATTTTGTTTGACATTTTAACAATCAAGCATCAGTTTGGCTAGTCCAGCTAACTAGTGTTGAATCTTGAATTAGTGTTTCGATTATTTTAAAAATAATTTTCAACGATCCAACCGTATGGATGTCAATAAATATATATATTAGTTATATAACAAAAATTTTATATCAAAATAGTTTAATTTGGTTTGACATTTTAATAGTCAAGCATCAGTTTGACTAGTTCAGCTAACTAGTGTTGAATCTTGAATTAGTGTTTCGATTATTATAAAAATATTTTTCAACGATCCGACCATATGGATGTCAATAGATATATATTAGTGATATAACCAAAATTTCATATCAAAATAATTTTATTTGGTTTGACATTTTAACAGTCAAGCATCAGTTTGACTAGTATTGTTAACTAGTGTTGAATCTTGAATTAGTGTTTCAATTATTTAAAAAAAAAATCAACGATCCAACCATATGGATGTCAATAGATATATATTAGTGATATAACCAAAATTTCATATCAAAATTATTTTATTTTATTTGACATTTTAACAGTCAAGCATCAGTTTGACTAGTACAGCTAACTAGTGTTTAATCCTAAATTGGTGTTTCGATTATTTTAATAATATTTTTAAAATATCCAACTGTATGGATGTCAATAAATATATATATTTGTGATATAACCAAAATTTCATATAAAAATAAATTTATTTGGTTTGTCATTTTAACAGTTAAGTATAAGTTCGACTAGTACAATTAAATAGTGTTTAGTTCTGAATTTGTGTTTCGATTATTTTAAAAATATTTTTCCACGATCCAACCATATGGATGTCAATAGATATATATATATATATATATATATATTAGTGATAACTAAAATTTTATATCAAAATAATTTTATTTGGTTTGACATTTTAACAGTCAAGCATCAGTTTGACTAGTACAGCTAACTAGTGTTGAATCTTGAATTAATGTTTCAATTATTTTAAAAATATTTTTCAACGATCCAACCGTATGGATGTCAATAAATATATATATTAGTTATATAACCAAAATTTTGTATCAAAATAATTTAATTTGGTTTGACATTTTAATAGTCAAACATCAGTTTGACTAGTTCAGCTAACTAGTGTTGAATCTTGAATTAATGTTTCGATTATTTTAAAAATATTTTTCAACGATCCAACCGTATGGATGTCAATAAATATATATATTAGTGATATAACCAAAAGTTCAGATCAAAATAATTTAATTTGGTTTGACATTTTAATAGTCAAGCATCAGTTTGACTAGTTCAGCTAACTAGTGTTGAATCATGAATTAGTATTTCGATTATTTTAAAAATATTTTTCAACAATCCAACCATGTGGATGTCAACAGATATATATATTAGTGATACAACTAAAATTTCATATCAACATAATTTGATTTGTTTTGCCATTTTAACAGTCAACCCGATGTTTGACTACTACATCTAACTAGTATTCAATCATGATTGGTGTCTCGATTATTTTAAAAATATTTTTCAACGATCCAACCATATGGATGTCAATAGATAATATTAGTGATATAACCAAAATTTCATATGAAAATAAGTTTATTTGGTTTGTCATCTTAACAGTCAAACATCATTTTGACTAGTAGAACTAACTAATGTTTAATCCTGAATCAGTGTTTCGATTATTTTTTAAAAAAAATTCAATGATCCAACCATATAGATGTCAATAGATATATATATTAGTGATATAACCAAAATTTTATATCAAAATAGTTTTATTTGGCTTGCCATTTTAACGGTCAAACATCATTTTGACTAGTACAACTAACTAATGTTTAATCCTGAATTAGTGTTTCGATTATTTTAAAAATATTTTTCAACGATACAACCGTATGGATGTGCTAATTTACGAAGGAATCCGTCATAAATTATTATTTGCAAAAAAAATTCAGAAAAGTCAAATTTACCGCCAAATTTTTGGGGAAAAACTTAAATTTCCCTTTTCGATAACTTACGACGAATTTTAATTTCCGTCGTAAATTAGATGTTCCAAAATTTTCCGTCACAAATATTTCGTCGCAACTTTAGATGAAATTTTATTTATTTAATTTCAAGTTAAAATTTTAAAAAAAAATATTTAACTTACGACGAAATGTTAAAATCGTCGCAATTTCAAATGATTTTTATTTTCCCGCCAAAAAATTGGGGAAAAAGTTAAATTTTCCTCTTTGATAACTTACGACGATTTTTAATTTCCGTCGTAAATTAGATGTTCCAATATTTTCCGTCACAAATATTTCGTCGTAAATTTAGATGAATTTATTTATTTATTTAATATCAAGTTAAAATTTTAATAAAAATAATTAACTTACGACGAAATGTTTAAATCGTCGCAACTTCAAATAATTTTCATTTTTTTTAATCGTGTCGTGCATAATTTTATTAATAAAATACTAAACTTACGACGATTTTGGATTTCGTCATAAATAATTACGACGTTTTACTTTTTTCCGTCGTAAGTTGAGCGCACATTTTTTTCCGTCGTAAGTTGGTCGTCGTAATTGGCCTATTTTGTTTTAGTGTAATACATAATGATATATATTTACAGATTAAACCTTAATTCCAACAATTTAAATTCCCATCATAAACAATAATAAAATTAACAAAAGTTTAGAACAAACTAGCGACCTAAGCGCCACCGCCATTGCCTACTACATCCTCACTGTCTCCCTCCACGTCTTTGCTGTCGCCCTCTATATCCTCCCTATCCTCCTCGCAGCTCCTGCTGGTATTCTTGCCACAGCCTTGTCGTGCCATCTCTGACGCCTATGTCCGTAAGTTAGAAACTTTGTAAATAACTAAAATAGCTAAAATTTGTAATACAAAAATATGTAAATATTATAAAAAATATCTGAAATGATAAGTGTATAATTTATCTATTTGTCTTCCGTCATAACCGAGGTTCATATTGTCCAACCAAAGAGGTGGCCCGCAGCCGCTACCCTTAGGGTGCACACTGGGTAAATCCCACAAGCTCACGCAATAGCCTGCAAATCACGTGAACCAAGATAATAGCCTGCAAATCACGTGAGCCAAGATAAACTACACTTAAGCGTTAGACTCTGGTTCATGAGGCATAATCATTAATTTTCCTCCCGTGGGATTCGAATTGTAACCAAGAGGATAATTATCCCCCGTTTAATCAACTGAGCCAACCTTGTGGGCGCATTTGAGAAGGCTTCAACACTACCGGAGAGATCACGCTGCATCTCCCTTGGCCATGGGTCGCTAAATCGGTTAGATAAATCCATGCGACTACAATGTCTCATGTTAACATGCAGTGTGGAACCCATGTTGATTGTGTGTCGTTAAAAATATATGACAAACAGATTTATGTCGGCGGTCGTTGTGAGATAAAAAGATGATGATATAATTTAAGTTACAATATTGAAACATGTGAGAAATGTGGTGCTAGCTAATTTGAACAAATTTTTTCTTCTTTTTGATTATGTTATTGGTCAAAATGAGTTGTCCTATATGCATAAAATCGAGGACAAAATGACATAATATTTCTATTATTCTCTAATTATATATCAATGTAGTACTAATCTCCTAAACTAATAAATTAATCATTTTGCTAATAAAATAAATAACTTTTACTATTGTTTATTTGTTAATTTTTTTCAATTTATATTGTGAATAATTTTTTAGGGGCCATTGAGTTAGAGATAATTGCCTATGAATCATATAATTAATATCAAAATCATATGTCATTTAATATATCTTGTAATTCAAAGTTACAAGAATGAAACTGACCAAAACATTCAAAAAGTAATAGAAAATCCAAAATCCAGCTGGAATCTATATAATAAATGACAAAAAAAAGTCAGTGGGACCTCATTCCCAGCTGCAAATGTGGCCAAAGGATAATCCATAACATTACCATTACCTTTCACCACCTTCCTGTTTACTACCTTCCTGAATACAATTAATATGGTGAAAGAAATGCTTTTAATTTTTTTTTTAAAATTAATTGTGGCTAGAATTAACCCTGGAAGGTACCTGAGTCAAGTGACAATGGTTAAAATGGTATTATAAATTTGAGAGAGGATACAAATAGATCACATACATCCCAGGCTTTGAGTATTCTTCCACTACAAATCTATTTTAGTTTCAAGAAACACCTAGAGAAATGGCTTCATCTGCAACTTTATCTGTTATGGCTTCTTCTGCCTTACCAAGTGCTGCTGAGAGAAAACAGCAAAAACGTCGAGGAATTAATTCAAGTAAGATATTATATATACAGAGATATACGTGCGGTGTGAGTATTTTGGTCTTAATTTATCTTTGTGTCTTCAAGGATATATATTTCAATAAATCTAATGTCCGGGTCAGAATGTTTGTGACATGGTTTTTTTAATCTGTTTATCTGACGTCTCTATATATGTGTATGTATGTGACAGGCCCAGATGCTGAAATTGTCGCACTGTCACCCAAAACTCTGTTGGCCACAGATAGGTTTTCGTGTGATGTGTGTGGGAAGGGTTTTCCAAGGGAGCAGAACTTGCAGCTCCACATAAGGAGACACAATTTGCCAGGGAAGCTCAAACAAAAGACAAGCCATGAAATCAGGAAAAAGGTTTTCATTTGCCCTGAAATGGGTTGTGTCCATCACGATCCATCAAGGGCCCTTGGAGATATTACCGGAATCAAGAAACAATTTTCTAGAAAACATTGCGAAAAGAAATTTAGCTGCCATAAATGCAACATGAAGTATGCCGTAGACTCTGACTTGAAGGCCCATAATAAGATTTGTGGTACTAAAAATATAAATGTGAATATGGAACTACCTTTCCCAGGTGATGGTCATACCACAAGTCTGTCTTTTAATTCTAATTGATTACATAAATAGTTTTCTGTTTTCGTGTTAGTTGTGATGTATCCAATTAATTAGCATTGGAGTTTGTGCTTAGCACTGCAATTTAATAGTGGAAGTGATTTGGTAAAGTTCTTTTTTCTGGTATCTCTTGATATAATCTCTGTGTTTGGAAATTGCAGAAAAATTGTTTTAATATGAACAAATTATAATTTTCTATCTATAATTAACTAAAGGTTAAATAATTACTTGCTGCAGGCGTGAGAGTTTTACCTACCATCGTTCCATGTGTGATGCTGCTTGTATTTCCGCAAATGCTAGTAACCCTGGCTCCATGTACCTGGGCCCAGCTGCAGATTCACAAATTCCAGGGAGCCATCAGCTACTCTTGACTACGCGGCTAGGACAAGGGGCCTCAAATCCAAATTCGTTTACTAGTTTGCTATCAGGACAATCCATATGATCTGCTTTTAATAGCTATGGGAGAGCTCTGGGAGATAGAATGAGCAGTGTTGGAGTATATGGAGGTGGTCGCACCTAGGAAGAAATGTACAAGAATTGGAATGTGGGTGGTGGGAGTTATGGAAGTGGTGGAGGATATGGCGGTGGCATGGAACCTTTAATTGATCAGATGAATGCTCCACGTGGAGGAATGATGTCCGATGTGAAAAATGCTGGTGGAATGTTGGTTGGTCCTGAAGTAAATAACAATGTTTTGGGGGGATCCACAGATGAATGTTGAGAGTGAGTATCGTAATAGGCTTACCAGGGATTTTCTTGGCTTGGGAACTGGGATGAACAGCGTGAGTGGAGGTGGAATGGGGGGTGATGATCACAGTGGTAATGGGACGACCAACTCGTGGGACAGGGAAGCTACCACATCAGCTGAGGCCAGGCCTTTCATTCATCACCGTAGCCCTGGGTTTTCAAGCCATCCATGGTTCAGGTCAGGCCCCTGTCTCCCTTTCTATCTCAATGCTTATATGCTCTGTGCTGTTTTTATAGCAATATGTACGCTATGTGTTTGCATGACCGTATAAATCTACATAAAATAAGGTCTATGTAGCCAAAAGGGGAAAAATATGGCAGATTATTTTACCATACATATACCAACTTTCACAATTTTTTTTTGAAAAAGGAGCTAGTGTTATTATTTTCATGTTTAAATATATATCCACTAACACATTCGATATAAATTGCCGCTCAGAAAAATAGTCACCTCTCTTTTTAATTACTTTTTATCATAATAAAAAATTATTACTATATATTGTAAGTAGCTAGTCTAGGGTAATGTGAATGTAAAATTTTATAGAACAAAAAAATAATTGCATTACTATTTATTTTCCATGTGCAATGAAATATACTTAGTATTTTGTACAAATATTTCATATATGTTTAAAGTGGCTAACTATTAGCTTTTTGTGCAGGAGATCTTAGCTAGTTGGTGATCAAGGCAGGTGTATGGAGTTGATTTCCTTGACAGAACATCCATAAACTTATCAATCTAATCATTAAACTTATCAAGCTAATCATTAATCTTCTATCAAATAATGGTGTTTTGGGATATTTTCTTCTTCTTTTTTTCTAATATTCTCTAATTTGAAATGAAAAATGGGTGGTTTAAATCAAAAGCTAATTTTATAGTTTTTTTTCATTTTGTTCACAAAGTTGCATTTATGCTTTAAAAGTTGATTTGAATCTTTTTTGATCTCAACTTTATATATAAACTTTGTTTTGAAAGTTGCATTTATGCTTATTAAATTTACAATAAACACTTAACTTAAATAAAGTTTCATTTAAAAGTTATTTTTAACATATAAATTTTGGTTGTATATTAAATTCATAATATTCCACGTCTAGTTTGTTTAATTGCATATTTTTTTTTGACAAACAAAATAGAATGTATTGATTAAAATACGTGAACATAGTCCGAACACACCTCCAATTGATAATAATGGGAAATAAATAAACTAACTAAACAAATAGTCGTCTTATTTTCACATTGCTTAACAAAAAGCATAATATTTTTTGAAATAAAAAGATTATAATAACTTTCCCACCAATTGAGCGAACACACCCCTTAAGATAACCTTCACATTAATGGCCCAATATTCAGAATTTTTAGTTACATCAACTAAAATAAGAGGAACAAATACCCAAACTATTAATAATCTTTAGTTGTGAAAAATTAATTAGTTGAGATATTCAGCGTCTCAGTTTAGATGCAAGAAATCCAGATCCTAAAAATCATATAAATCGTTTCTAAAGGAACCAGTGCAAAAGACACAAATACTTTAAACAAAACATACTCGCACCCAAAAAAGATTTAGAACAAACTTGATAATAAGGTACAAGAAAGATCTCACAAAAAAGAATTAGATCACACCCATAAAAGATGTTTATTATAAATTTTGAAAAACAATAAAATAAAAGAGAATATGGAAGAGTGAAAATGATTAAACGGTGATAGAGTATTGTAGATATACTGAATGAAGGATAGAATGGGAAAGAGCCCCCTACTCTCATTGGAGAGAGTACGAGGGTAGAGAGAAGATGGAGTAAAAATATGAGTTAGTTAATTTGTTGATTTTGTGAATATTTAATTGCATATTTGAATATAATGAGTTTTATACTTTGTTATCAATTGCAAATTGTAACATGGTATCAAAGCAACCAGAATCGATTATGAGCATTTTTTTGATCAAGATTTGAAGTAAGTATTTTGACTTTCTTTGGTACACAAATTTGAGGTATTTCATCCTTTTTTCAAGCATTTTGAGCGATTTTTCTTCATATGTTCTTTGTTGATTGATTATTGTACACATCATCAATTAGATGAGTTGAGATGATGAATTCTTTTGATGATTTTTAAGTATTAATTGCGGGAGCCTTCTTATTTTGTGGAGCAAATTAATGTGTTTTTCTTGGATATCCTGCTGGTCATAAAGGATATAAAGTTCTTAATATGTAGACATGACATATATTTATTTCCAGAGATCTAATATTTCATGAGCACCATTTTCCTGTCCATCACAAGCAAATTTCTGGGAATGCACCTTCTTTCTTATTACCAGTATCTACTGATCACAAATCTCTTCATGATACAGAATTTCCAGATATCTTTCAGTTTTTTGACACTCCTGAAGTCACCATACCTATGGGTTCTTTGGATGATTCTTCACCTGACACTTCTAACAGATTTTCATCAAGACAATTCATCTAATGATTCATTGTACAGACAATGCATCTTCAATTGATAATTTGAATCTAAGGAGTACTAGAAATGTGAAGTTAACTTCTGTCTTGTGAAAATAATATAAGATCCTGTAAAGGGCCATTCTCAGATCTCAGGATGGCAGAGGACTCAGGTTCGATCCCTGCCACCCCCAACATTTCTCACAATTTATGAGGGACACGAAAGGAAAATTTAAGCCCCAAAGATGAGCGCCCGTGATCCACTATTCGACTCATAAATGGCTTTCAAGTGAGGGGGAGTGTTATGATATAAGATCCTGTAAATTCACAAAAATAACAAAGATTGTCTACTCATTGATGTAACCTGGAAACATATTCTGCTTTACCATCACCTTTTCATGCTTTGGTGTAACCTAGAAACATATTCTGCTTTACCATCACCTTTTCATGCTTTGATTAGCCAAACAAGTTCTTTAACAGAACCAACTACATAAAAGCTGATGGCACTGTTGAAAGGTTTCAAAGAACGTTTGGTTTCTAAGGGTTATAATCAGAAATGGGGAATAGATTTAGAAGAACCATTTTCTACTGTGGTGAAGATGACCACAGTCAGGTGTATCATTGTAGTAGCATCTCATAAAGGTTGGAAGTTACATCAATTAGATGTTAACAATGCATTTCTGCATGGAGATTTACTTGAAGTGGTATATATGCTGGTTCCGGAGGGATTATCTAATTCATGCAATAAAGATTGCATGTTACTTAAATCATTGTATGGATTAAGGCAAGCTTCTAGACAGTGATTTGCAAAGCTTGTTGGAGAATTGCCTCATAAAGGTTTTCTGCAATCTAAGAATGATTATTCATTGTTCATCTAGAAAAACCAATGATAGCATTACCATTGTTGCAGTATATGTTGATAACATAATTCTCACTAGTAATGATGCACAAGGTACTCTTGATCCCAAGGTGCATTAATACAAGACATTCAACATCAAAGATTTAGGGGAACTAGGTTTTTTTTTCTGGGTATAGAAATTGCTTATACTGCTTCAGGTCTCACATTAACCCAAAGAAAGTTTACACAAGAATTGCTGAAGGAAGTTAATATAACAGATTTCAAGACTGAAGCTACTCCACTGCCTTTGAACTTAAAGCTTTCAGCTGATAAAGGAGAATTATATACTGATCCTAGCTATTACAGGTGCTTAGTAGGAAAACTTAATTTTCTTACTCACACAAGGCCATATCTTGCCTATACTGTCCAACATTTAAGTCAATATCTGCAGTCCCCTAAAGTCCCATATTTTGATGCACTTATGCATGTGTTGAATATGTGGATTCCACATCTGGAGTACTAGGGATTCCCTTGAAAGGAGGTGAGCAATTAACACTAAAAGCATACTTTGATTCATACTGGGGAGCTTGTCAGGATTCTAGGAGGTCAATTTCTGGCTATGTGCTGTTGTTAGGAAACTCACCAGTAAGTTGGAAATTAAAGGAATAAAGTGTTGTCTCTTGAAGTTCCTATGAAGCTGAATATCGTTCAATATCATCTGCGACTTCAGAGATCACTTGGTTGGTCAGATTATTGGAAGAACTAGGGGTTACAAATCTTAAGCCAGTTACTCTGCATTGCAACAACCAGAGTGCCATTAACATTGCTAAAGAGATAAGGTGTTAGAAGGATTGGTGCAGCTATCTTATGTTCCTACTGCTTCACAACTTGCAGAGTTTTTCCCTAAAGTTCTTTATTCCGGATATTTTCAAGAGTTACTCTCCAAACTAGAAATGTTCTAATGCCATTCCAGTATGATAAAGAGAAGCAGCTGCTCGACAAATCATCACATGACATCAGAACATAAACAGCTCAGCATGGAGTTAATTATGACAGCTCAGCAAAATAACAAACTTCTTTCATGTATAAACAAAGACCAGTGCTAGTTGCTTAGTAACTAAGTTTTGCAGAAATGAGTTTTAGGAATGTAGATTGATCTCTCTCTCACTCTCTCAATCAGTAAACTCTCTCTCTCTCTCTAATTCATCACAGTATTGTATCAAAACATGGGTTCATCTCTCTAATGAAAGTTTATACGGTAAGCTTCATTTACGATAACTATGTGAGTTTGTTTTGGTAGATTTCACAATTTACGGCTATACTTTGTTATCAATTGCAAATTTTAACAAAATGCTGGTAGAATGTTGGTTGGTAATGAAGTAAATAACAACGTTTTGGGGGATCCACAGATGAATGTTGAGAGTGAGTATCGTAATAGGGTTACCTTGGATTTTCTTGGCTTGGGAACTGGGATGAACAGCGTGAGTGGAGGTGGAGGGGGGATGATGATCACAGTGGTAATAAGACGACCAACTCATGGGACAGGGAAGCTACCATATCAGCTGAGGCCAGGCCTTTCATTCACCACTGTAGCCCTGGGTTTTCAAGCCACCCATGCTTCAGGCCCCTGTGTCCCTCTCTATCTCAATGTTTATACAGTCTGTGTTGTTTTTTTTAGCAATATGTACGATATGTGTTTGCATGACTGTATAATTCTGTATAAAGTAAGGTCTATGCAGCCAATAGCCAAAAAATATGGGAGATTATTTTTGTTGAAAAAACTTAGAGAAAAAAGACACCTACATTTTTTTTGCAGAGAACTTATACTGCTATATTTCTTATTTTCTTTTCTTCTCCTAAAACTCAAGGTAAACTAGCCATTATATAGGCTTTACAAACATATTAAAACTAACTATTACTAAAACTAACCACTACTAATTAATGGGTAAATTACATGTCCATAATTTACTCCATAACTCCACTACCCCACTACTAAACAATTCTAAAATAATATTTTTCTCTAATAATTAATCATTGCTAAATATCTAATAATTAAATAAACAAATAATTAATAACTAAATTTAAGATTATTCCAACATTCACCCCCATAATCTTAAATTTACGAAGCACTTTCTCTTCGCCTGTGATGCACTTCTCACCACCATCAATTTTGATGCACTATCTCATCAAAAACACTTTGGAGCATTTTCTCTCCAAAAACACTTTGGAGCACTTTCTCTCCACAACTCTAAAATAAAATTTCTTTCATGGCCTCTTGTGTCATGATATCTTTCTCATTATTTCCACCGCTCATGTTCCTCCTTCATTTTTATTCTTGCTTCTCTTTTCTTTTTCCACGTACCATTTCATCTTGATATTTCACTAAATATATATGGAGAAATTTTTAATGCCATTTGAAATCTCAGATAAATACTTAATATATATATATATATAAATGTATGTATTTTTATAAGAGTCTCACAAGCCCTAGAACATATAGCTCTGATGCCATGTTGAAAAAACTTAGAGAAAAAGACACCTACATTTTTTTTTGCAGAGAACTTATACTGCTATATTTCTTGTTTTCTTTTCTTCTCCTAAAACTCAAGGTAAACTAGCCATTATATAGGCTTTACAAACATATTAAAACTAACTATTACTAAAACTAACCACTACTAATTAATGGGTAAATTACATGTCCATAATTTACTCCATAACTCCACTACCCCACTACTAAACAATTCTAAAATAATATTTTTCTCTAATAATTAATCATTGCTAAATATCTAATAATTAAATAAACAAATAATTAATAACTAAATTTAAGATTATTCCAACAATTTTACCATACATATACCAACTTTCACATATAAAAAAGTGCTTAGTGTTGTTATTTTCATGTTTAAATATATATCTACCAACAGATTTGATGTACATTAGGGCCAAGGGGGTAGATTATGAAATAATCACCTCTCCTTTTGAATTACTTTTTATCATACTAAAAAATTATTTGTATACATTGTAAGTAGCTATTCTACCGTTAGGAGAATGCACAATTTTATAGAACAAAAAATAATTGCATTACTATTTATTTTTCATGTGCAAGCAAATATACTTAGTATTTTGTACAAATATTTGCTCTATATATGTTTAAAGTGGCTAACTATTAGCTTTTTGTGCACGAGATCTTAGCTAGTTGGTGATCAAGGCAGGTGTATGGAGTTGATTTCCATCACCTTAATTAGAACCAGAACATCCAAGAACTAATCAAACTAATCATTAATCTTCTATCAAATAAAGGTGTTTTGAGATATTTTTATTTTTTTCATTATGCTATGCTTTGAAATAAAAAGGTGTAGGTTATAAATCAAAGGCTAATTTTATAATTTTGTTTTGAAATTTGTATTCCTGCTTTGAAAGTTGCTTTGAATCTTTATCAGTTTTCAACATTATATATATATATATATATATTATTTTGAAAGTTACATTTTTGCTTTGAAATTTAGAATTAAGCCACTTTCGTTATTAAATTTACACTAAACACTTGAAAAATTAAACTCATGTACACACTTAACTTGAATAAAGTTTCATTAAAAAAGTTATTTCTTACTTATAAAATTATGGTTGTATATTAAATTCTTAATATTCCATATCTAAATTGTTTAATTGCATATTTGAACTTCATAAGTAATATTTCACATCATCTCTTTAAGTTTGTAAGACAATTTTAGGATAGTTCTCATGAAATAGACAACTTGGTCATGTTTGTAATACCATGGTACAATTGATATTGATAATATATGAAATAGACAACTGACAACTTGTTAACGTGGATAGTTAACGTACAATCGAGAACATATTTGATAAAATGGATAACGCTTGTTAAATAGGGTTGATATGTAAAATCAAATTATGACCCCGCATAAAAATATTCCATACCCTAGCAACCTTTTTTGGCTTCACATATATAATATTTTGTCACTTTAATTAATTGCTTTCTATGTTTTAAGTATAAAATTATAAATAGTGATAATTTTTTTTTATTTTTTTATCTTTTAATTCATATCCAAATGACATTTAAGTATTTTTTTCTCTAAAATTAGTTTGTAAATTTATCGTAACAATACAATGTATTATGTGAGAAAATTCAGACTTTTTTAGAATATAATGTAGAACCATTTACTTTACCAAAGTCACAAAATTCACAATATAATATAAATTTGTCAAAGGAACCACATTGTATTGGCTAGTATGCACCGAGATTGAGGTGGCAAGCATTGGCTAGTATACACAGGGGATCGAGGTGGCAAAATATCCTATACAATGGTGGCTCGAGGCAAAAATACCATAAATGACAAATCCTCATAGAAATAAACTGACTGGTTTTCAAAAGTTCCGACATCGACACTCCTCCCCGATCTTGCTGCGAATTATAAAACTCGACATGTCGAGGTATAAGATTTTCTAGCCAAGCTTCGACATCGACGGATTGTATTTTTTTTAATGTGGTCCAGGATATGATGAAAAATGCAAGAGTAAATTCATATACATCTCATATGGTACCCACAGAAGAGAAAGTAAATGCTTTCCTGAGTCGCGGTTCAAATACAACAAAATCTAGAAGCTAGTGCCATGGCCTTTTACAAAAAGTATGACGTAGAGAACCAAGAGGTAAAATCTTAAAAGTTCTCAATTTAGATTTAGTAGTGTTATTTTAAAGCGTTTTAACATCATATATATTTTAGGCTATAAGAAAGGTTCAAGAAAGTGGCGATGAAGACATCAAAGCCAACCCCGGGATCAAACTCTTTGTGCTAACGAACGAGGGCATCGAAAAAATTGAACTTTGAGGGACAATTTTTTGTTATATACATGAATGATCAAAAGAAAAATATTAAAAAATATAGGCATAAAATAAAATTTAGGGGCCCAATTTTTAATTTTTTTTTGAAAAGATCACTTAAAAAATAAGATATATTTAGTACTTAGTTGAACAGACATAAATATTATTGATATCTTACTTTTTATCATTCTTTCAATTTATTATCCCACCAAAAAAAATTGCTTGGAGCTTTAAATATCTCTAGGTCGACTATGGATGACACCACCATCAGCGGCAACGAGGACGAAGATGAAGAGGATGTCGAGCTTGGCGAAGACGAGGAGAGTGGCGCGAAAAGAAACAGTGGTGCGAAGAGCGCTATTCAATTTTATTTAGTTTTTGGTTTAACAATGCTTTGAGCTATTATTTGAATTTTCATGTATACATTTAGTTGTCTGTGCTTCGAACATTGTCTATTAATTTGATTGCTTGCTTAATGTAGTACAATAAGCAAATGTAGTTACTTTAATAATTGGTTGGTTAATGTATATCGTTTTTATTATTTTTGGGTGTTGTTGACATTAATGTTAGTTGGTTATAATTGTGGTGTATTTGGAGTTGATATTCTACGTATTTGCGTAGGAGGAATGTCAATTGTAGAACCCAAAAAAGTTATTCTAGAGCCAATACCGGCTTATCTGCAGAAATAACAATCAAAATTAATCAGTTGCGGGCATGAAAAACCGACCGAATTAATAACATAGCGAGTGGATTCATACAAAAAATGACCGTCTCCTTATGAACGGTAGGTATAAGTTGGTCGTTTTTGAGTTTAACACTAAAAAAATGTTGACACGATATCAACCAATTCAGGAGCTCATAGGCATTTTTCTTGTAATATTCAATTGTTATCGATATAAAACGACCGAATTATTGATCGATAATTCCGTTGGATTTAATTGACGTATAAGGACATTTGTTACTGAACTCATATTTTTAATCTAGAATGACGAATTTGGCGTTTATCCTGTTTCTTTTAGTTGGAGTTATCATGATATATATATATAATCTACTTATATAATAAATGTCATGAAATAAAAAAATACAATATACAAAGACAAGGAGACCGGTCCCTCACCATGCATATATGGCCAAAAGGTAAGTGTAACATCCAACATCCACACTACCTTCCTCTTTATCGCTTCCTTGCACCTAAATTTTCATTAAATGTGACTTTTGAGATATTTTCTAAATATATTTACTTATAAAAGAAATGGTTTTTAAATTCATGTGTACCTCCAACCTTCAATAATTTGCAAAACAAATATATAAGAAATAATTATCTAATGTGGGGGTTTCATGGTTGAAAAATTGTTATAAATATGAGAGTATGTATTGAGATATGTGTTACATATATATGGTACCTACAGATTTGAGCTTTTGTATGTTTTTCTAGTAAAAAAATAAAAATCAATTTGAGTTTCCATAAAATCTAGTCCTGCCATGGCTTCTTCTCCAACAGCTACGTCTAAAAGAAGAGGGAGATAGCTTTGGGGAAATCCAAGTAAGATCTGCTGTATATATTGTGGGTGCATGTTTGTGTATGAATTAACTGTCAGTTTATATATATTTTTCTTTTTCCCTTACCTGGAAATTTCAAGGAGATGAGTCAGACTGGTTTTTGAATTGTTTTTCGATTGTTTAATTTGTTCATTTGATGGTTTGGGATATGTGTATATATGTAAATAACAATATGTAAATGACAGGTCCTGATGCAGAGTTTGTAGCACTTTCCCCGCAGAGTCTAATGGCAACAAATCGATTTTGGTGTGAGGTGTGCAATAGAGGTTTTCAAAGGGAGCAGAACTTGCAGCTCCACAGAAGAGGACATAATTTTCCCGGGAAGGTGAAGCAAAAGACAAACGATGAAGTCAAGAAAAGGGTTTACATTTTCCCTGAAGTTGGTTGTGTTCATCATGATCCCTCAAGAGCACTAGGAGATCTGACTGCTATCAAAAATCATTTCTCTCGAAAACATAGTGGCAAAAAAAAATTCGGCTGTGATAAATGTAAGAAGAAGTTTGTTGTGCACGGTGACTGGAAGGCTCATAATAAGCTACAAAGGAATATATTTGTGAATGTGGAACTACTTTCTCCAGGTGATCGAGTATATTTGGTTTATCTTTTAGTGGTGCTCTAGGTATAATTAATCGAGTTTGTGCTTGAAATTTTGAATTGATCTAGAATTATTTTATGGAATCTCTTTATCACTATAATATGTGTTTTGAAATTGAATACGAAAAGAGTTTGAAAAATTCTCTTAAAATAAATTACAAGAAAGTAAGCCTAAATTCAACTGCATAAATTCAACCGACCTAAATTCGACCGATTTCGCTTGTTTTATTGGGCAAGGCTAATACAACCGCCCACGGTTGAATTTAGTAATAAATGCGACCGGATTTTCTGTGCGGTTGAATTTGACTCCATCAAAAAATGGTGGAAATTTTCCCGCCAACTGAATTATTTAGCGCTCCTAAATTCCACTGCTAACGGTCGAATTTAGCCTTACCAAAATGGCAGGCTATTTGGGACCAAAAAAAATTTGCTTTAGCGATTTTATTTTTATTTCTTATGAGTTGAAATAAGCCCTTATTTTTATTTCTTATGAGTTGAAATAAGCCCTCCAAAAAATTAGTATCTTTGCGAGGTTATTATATTCTCGATATTATTATGAGTAGTGCTACGTGCACAAAATTGTGTAAAAAATTTGCACAAAATGCCATGACAATTGATTTTTGATATTTTAATTGGGACTGTTGATGTGAATACATGTGCCATGGGAGTTAAAACCAAACACATATCATTTTGTACACAATTTTGTATACAATTTTATGCGCCAAACATTTTCCTATTATTATTCTTTTTATCTTAGACTCCATTTCTTTTCTTCTTTACAACATATTAATTATAATTTCGTACTCTAAGACTTGGAATTAAACCAGAATTAGAAATAGTGCACATTTGACCATAAAGATCTTGTTTTAAATATAGTTTTCTTCATGTATTTATACCTACAAAATATAGTTTTCTTCGTGATATTCTTAACAGGGATTTTCTTCGCATGGGAAATGGGATGAACAGCTTGAGTGGAGGTGAAGATCAGAATGGTGGTAATGGAATGCTTTAGGTCATCAGGACTCTCTTCCCTTCCCTATCTCATTGTAAATTGTATTTTACTGAATTGTACTGATGCTTTGCCATTTATGACGTTAATATAATTACTATATGGAGTTAATTTCCATGACCTTATAACTTGAATATCCAATAAATAATCCAACTAATCATTAATTTTCTCTCAAATAATGGTATTTTGGGATATTTGTGTTCTTTTTTTATTATGCTCTACTTTGAAGTGAAAAACGGCTGTTTTAAATCAAAGGCTAGTTTTATATTTTTTTCATTTTTTTTGAAAGTTGATTTAGATCTTTATTAGTTCTCAACTTTATATATACATTTTGTTTTAAAAGTTGAATTTATGCTTTGAAATTAAGAATTAAGTCACTTTTCTTATTAGATTTACACTAAATACTTGTACAATCCAGAACATATACACACTTAACTTGAATAAAATTTAATTAAAAACATTAATTTTTACATATGAAATTTTGATTATATAATAAATTCCTAATATTCCAATGTCTACATTGTTTAATTAAATATTTGAACATAGTAAGTAATATTTCACAGTCTCTTTAAGTTTGTAAATTTTTTATTCAATAGACAACTTGTTAAAATTTGTAAATTCTAGAGTACCATTAATATGGGACAACTTATTTAAATACATAATTCTAGGGTACGGTTGATAAAATGTTAGATAGAGGCTATGTGTAGAACCAAATTATCACACTCCATAAAAGTATTTTGTGTCATAACAACCTTTTCTTTGACTTGTCATATATAATTATATATCACTTTAATTAATTGTTTTCTATGTTTTATAGAAGCTATATGAAATGAATTAACTACTTATTTTCATATGAAGAAATTAGGATAGAGGACAACCTTTGTTTTGTGTAGTAATTTAAATATTTTAAATGATATAAAGAAATTAGGATAGAGGACAACCTTTGATTTGTGTAGTAATTTAAATATTTTAAATGCTCATTTGCATTCATCGTTAATTTAAAGATATAGTACTTAAATTTTGTCATTTCCTCTTTTATATCTTTTACCATTTTTTTGAATTTCAAATTGGTTTTATGTCATCCTCTGCTGCAACAAACCTTATTCACATGATATTTTATGCTAAAGTCGTTACAAACGGTTCAAATATGATAGAAAAATTTAGTCATTTTTTTGAAAATTAAATTAATATTTTTGTTAAAAGTAGAGATTTAGTAACAAATTCCTATGTTAATTTCAACAACATAATTAATTGCAAGAAACATGGTCCCAATTGTGATTTGATATAACTAATAATGCCTGATAACAAGACTAATCCTAAGTTAAACGGAAAAATAATCAGAAATACAAGGTATAATGTTAGATATATTTGATAATGTTATGTGTAATATGATTTGTGTTTAGTTTTCAAATCAACACTTATACTGAAGACATAATTTAATATATCAGAACTTAAGTGATCAGAAGATATTTTTCAGCAGATAATATCAGGACTTAAGATGACTTTCAGATAAGGCGGACCGCTGATTGAAACGAAAGAAAATCGAGACTAAGACTGAAAAAATTGTGCATGAAGAAGGAATTCTATGAAGAATAGAATACTTGGATGAAAAGATAACTGGTTGATATATTTTAGGAAGCAGAATTATATTTCATATCAATTAGAAGATTATCTTGTAATTGTGTATTATATAAACACAGACATAGAGTTTACACTAGAAGTGTTACATCTATTTAAATTTGCTCATTTAAAATCTTTATAGTTTTTAACTTATATAGTATATATTTTGTTTTGATTTGGTAGTTTCATTTCTGCTTTGAAATTTATAATTAGTGTAAAATTTTATATCTATTTAAATTTGGTAATTGGTTACATATACTATTTTACCTGCTGGGCTCATGAAATAGTTAACTTGTTTTTACATAACTGTAGGGTATATGGACAAGGGGCATTAAAGTAGGGTTAACATTGATAACCAAATCACCCCATAAGCATTGGGCTGCCCTAACAACCTTTTCTCTGGGGGAAATCATTATATTCATTTAACTCAAATATACAACCTTAACTCAAATATAATAACTCTAACTCAAAATATATACATTTGTGACTCAAATGTTGCAACTTTAACTAAAATTTATTACCTAATAGTTAAACACCTACACCTTTAAATCTACAACCCGAACTCAAATATTATGATTAAACAAATATCAAACTTTAGGCTAATCAAAGTATAAAAAGTACTCCCTCCATCTCATATTATGCGTCTTTTTTGGATTTGTGCCGGTCAAATTGACTTAAGTTTGAGTGAAATTGATTAATAATTAATAATTGAACAAAATATAAAAATTACATCACCGGAAAGTAGATTTAATCTACTTTAACATATATAATTTTTAGTTTTTTGAAAAAATATACGAGTAATGTTTAATCGTTAGACAAAAGTTGGTAAGTTTCACTTCTATAAAACGAAATGTGACACATAATATGAGATTGAGGGAGTATATTACACAAACCCACAACCCTATATTGATGCTAAATAAACTATCAACAGTTAAGGTTTAATAAAGTGTAAAAGTGAACTAAACAAACAAAATATTTACTATATTAATTTTAAAATAACAGTTAATTTAACTTAATATATATTTTTTTCAAATAAAAAATATGTAAAAAAAACCAGGAATCTAAACAAACAAAATCATAACTATATAATTATTTCAAAAGAAAATTGCATTTTGCACTCCTTAAATTTTTCCAAAAATCAATTTTGTATACCTACTTTCAAATATTGCAGTTTGCATCCCTTTCTTTGAAATCCGATTCAAATTGCACCATTTTTTGCCAAATTTTCTCAAATTTTTAGCCCAAATTCTTGTCTTCAATAACATAGTTAATCTATTCTTGAAAAGGAAATATGAGATATATTCTACGAGACAACAATTATGATTAAATGATTTGGTAAAAATGGTGGATGTTGAATCGAATTTCAAAGTAGGGGATGTGAACTTTAATTTGTATAATTTAATTTAATTTCTACTATTTAAAATAAAAACAATAATATATATTTGAAAATAAATGTTACAAGGGTTTTTTTAAAATACCCAAGTTTAATAATATTTTTGCAAAAATACGGTTATTTTTTTAAAAATTGCAAAAATATTTTTTTATTTGTAAAAAATACTATTTTTCATTTTTTGTAAAAATATGGTTTTTGGAAACTCGAATCAACTGAACCAGTTTCTGCAATTACATGCAACCAAAAAAACACCATTCAACTAGTTGCATATATGTTTGATTTTGTTGATTTTGGTAGAGTCCGAATTTTGGAAAAAAATTGAGAATATAGTAAAATCGCAAAAAAACTTTGAAAATTAGTATTTTTGGTAATTTCTCATATTATAATTAACTCAACCGTAAATTGACATAAACTTGTAATGTGCACTTTTTAGGGCAACATGCACACTGGTATACAAAAACAAAAATAATATGCACCTTCCTTTTTCTTTAAATTTAGTTAAAAAAGACTTCACTTTTTTTTGCTAACATGCCCAGTGTATTGTATACAAAAACAACACGCAACTTCCTTTTTTTAACCTGTCGTTGCACAGAATAATTTAAACTTAACATCTTGGCCAACTTAAAATAAATATTAAAAATGTCATGATGATATTTTTGGGTCAAGAAGTATTCTCGACTACCCAAGGTTCCGAGGCAAGGATGTGGACGGGGAGCCGCCGTGGTTTCTCGAGAGGGAGCCGCCTTGGTCTCTCTCGAGACAGACATGAGATATCAATTATTACATATAAGAGTATTCTAAAGAGTTCTATTTATTTAGCTTATACTTGAAAACTTGTATATTATTACATATACCCTAATTAAAAATGAAAAAAATGATACATAAACTTGTAGGCCAATAACCGTTAGATAAACGGTGACTCATAATATTGAATCTGTCAGCAAATTCAAGACAATTATAAAAAGAGATGAGGATATGAACCTATTGTTGACATATTAACATTCTTAAATTTGTATGCAACCCATGCTATAAGTTGTGACTTAAGTGTGACTATATATACTACAAGTATCAAGGCCTTTATCGGCCAAAAGTAATTCAATAAAAATCAGCCGGTATTACCCACTAGAAATTGTAGTCATTTTTTTGGTTTATGAATCGTAAAAATGGTTGCTTTTAGTTATAATCTACGAGACTTATTTTTACTGCAATTCATGTAACCCTTATGCCATTGCGTACATTATTAATGCCAATCATCCAAACATGTTCATATCACTTACAAGCCACAACACAAAAATATTAAACTAAATCAAATCATAAACAATAAAACATACTATCAAACTATTAGACTATTAATAACCCACATAATACATAATGATATATATTTGCGGATTAAACCTTAATTCCAACAATTTAAATTCCCCTCATAAACAGTAATAAAATTAACAAAAGTTTAGAACAAACTAGCGACCTAGGCGCCACCGCTATTGCGTACTACATCCTCACTGTCGCCCTCCGCGTCTTTGCTGTCGCCCTCTATATCCTCCCTATCCTCCTCGCAGCTCCTGCTGGTATTTTTGCCACAGCCTTGTCGTGCCATCTCTGACGCCTATGTCCATAAGTTAGAAACTTTGTAAATAACTAAAATAGCTAAAATTTGTAATACAAAAATATGTAAATATTATAAAAAATATCTCAAATGATAAGTGTATAATTTATCTATTTGTCTTGGCCTCATAACCTAGGTTCATATTGTCCAACCAAAGAGGTGGCCCGCAGCCGCTACCCTTAGGGTGCACACTCGGTAAATTCCACAAGCTCACGCAATAGCCTGGAAATATCAAGATAATAGTCTGCAAATCACGTGAACCAAGATAAACTACACTTAAGCGTTAGACTCTGGTTCATGAGGCATAATCATTAATTTTCCTCCCGTGAGATTCGAACTTGTAACCAAAAGGATAATTATCCCCACTTTAACCAACTGAGCCAACCCTTGTGGGCGCATTTGAGAAGGCTTGAGCACTACTGGAGAGATAGGCTGCATCTCCATTGGCCATGGGTCGCTAAATCAGTTAGATAAATCCATGCGGCTATAATGTCTCATGTTAACGTGTAGTGTGGAACCCATGTTGATTGTGTGTTGTTAAAAATATATGACAAACGGATTTATCTCCGCGGTCCTTGTGAGATAAAAGATGATGACATAATTTAAGTTACGAAATTGAAACAGGTGAGAAATGTGGTGCTAGCTAATTTGAACAAATTTTTTCTTCTTTTTGATTATGTTATTGGTCAAAATGAGTTGTCCTATATGCATAAAATGGAGGACAAAATGACATAATATTTCTATTATTCTCTAATTATATTTCAATGTAGTACTAATCTCCTAAACTAATAAATTAATCATTTTTGCTAATAAATAATTAACTTTCACTATTGTTTATTTATTAATTTTTTTCAATTTACATTGTGAATAATTTTTTAGGGGCCATTGAGTTAAAGATAATTGCCTATGAATCATATAATTAATATGTTCATATAATTAATATCAAAATCATATGTCATTTAACTATATCTTGTAATTCAAAGTTAGAAGAATGAAACTGACCAAGACATTCAAAAAGTAATAGAAAATCCAAAATCCAGCTCGAATCTATATAATAAATGATAAAAAAAAGTCAGTGGGACCTCATCCCCAGCTGCAAATGTGGCCAAAGGGGCGTGCATAATCCATAACATTACCATTACCTTTCACCACCTTCCTGTTTACTACCTTCCTGAATACAATAATATGGTGAAAGAAATGCTTTTAAATATTTTTTTAAAATTAATTGTTGCTAGAATTAACCCTGGAAGGTACCTGAGTCAAGTGACCATGGTTAAAATGTTATTATAAATTTGAGAGAGGATACAAATAGATCACATACATCCCAGGCTTTGAGTATTCTTCTACTACAAATCAATTTATTCCAGAGCCAATACCGGCTTATCTGCAGAAATAACAATCAAAATTAATCATTTGTGGGCAAAAAAAACCGACCGAATTAATAACATAGCGAGTGGATTCATACAAAAAATGACCGTCTCCTTATGAACGGTAGGTATAAGTTGGTCGTTTTTGAGTTTAACACTAAAAAAATGTTGACACGATATCAACCAATTCAGGAGCTCATAGGCATTTTTCTTGTAATATTCAATTGTTATGGATATAAAATGACAGAATTATTGATCGATAATTCAGTTGGATTTAATTGACATATAAGGACATGTGTTACTTGACTCATGTTTTTAATCTAGAATGACGGATTTGGCGTTTAGCCTGTTTCTTTTAGTTGGAGTTATCATGATATATATATAATCTACTTATATAATAAATGTCATGAAATAAAAAAATACAATATACAAAGAAAAGGAGACCAGTCCCTCACCATGCATATATGGCCAAAAGGTAAGTGTAACGTCCCACATCCACACTACCTTCCTCTTTATTGCTTCCTTGCACCAAAATTTTCATTAAATGTGACTTTTTTGAGATATTTTTTAAATATATTTACTTATAAAAGAAATGGTTTGTAAATAATGTGTACCTCCAACCTTCAATAATTTGCTAAACAAATATATAAGAAATAATTATCTAATGTGGGGGTTTCATGGTTGAAAAATTGTTATAAATATGAGAGTATGTATTGAGATATGTGTTACATATATATGGTACCTACAAATTTGAGCTTTTGTATGTTTTTCTAGTAAAATAATAAAAATCAATTTGAGTTTCCATAAAATCTAGTCCTGCCATGGCTTCTTCTCCATCAGCTACGTCTAAAAGAAGAGGGAGATATCTTTGGGGAAATCCAAGTAAGATTTGCTGTATATATTGTGGGTGCATGTGTGTGTATGTATTAACTGTCAGTTTATATATTTTTTTCTTTTACCGTTACCTGGAAATTTCAAGGGGATCAGTCAGACATATATGGTTTTTGAATTATTTTTATTGTTTTTTTTTTTTTTTTGTTATTTTTTTGTGTTTGTAGCACTTTCGATTGTTTAATTTGTTCATTTGATGGTTTGGGATATGTGTATATATTTAAATGACAGGTCCTGATGCAAAGTTTGTAGCACTTTCCCCACAGAGTCTAATGGCAACAAATCGATTTTGTGAGGTGTGCAATAGAGGTTTTCAAAGGGAGCAGAACTTGCAGCTCTACAGAAGAGGACATAATTTGCCTGGGAAGCTGAAGCAAAAGACAAACGACGAAGTCAAGAAAAGGGTTTACATTTTCCCTGAAGTTGGTTGTGTTCATCATGATCCCTCAAGAGCACTAGGAGATTGACTGTTATCAAGAAGCATTTCTCTCGAAAACATAGTGGCAAAAAAAATTCGGCTGTGATAAATGTAAGTAGAAGTTTGCTGTGCACGGTGACCGGAAGGCTCATAATAAGTTCTGTGCTGCAAAGGAGTATATTTGTGAATGTGGAACTATGTGATTGAGTATATTTGGTTTATTTTTTAGTTGTGCTCTGGGTGTAATTAACCGAGTTTGTGCTTGAAATTGTGAATTGATCTAGAATTATTTTATGGAATCTCTTTCTCAATATAATATGTGTTTGGAAATTGAATACGAAAAGAGTTTGAAAAATTCTCTTAAAATACACTACAAGAAAGTAAGCCTAAATTCAACTGCATAAATTCAACCGACCTAAATTCGACCGATTTCGCTTGTTTCATTGGGCAAGGCTAAATACAACCGCCCGCGGTTGAATTAGTAATAAATGCGACCGGATTTTTTGTGTTGTTGAATTATTTAGCGCTCCTAAAAATGGTGTGAATTTTCCCGCCAACTAAATTATTTAACGGTCCTAAATTCCATCTCTAGCGGTCGAATTTAGTCTTACCAAAATGGCACGCTATTTTGGACCAAAAAAAATTTGCTTTAGCGATTTTATTTTAATTTCTATGAGTTGAAATAAGCCCTTATTTTTATTTCTTATGAGTTGAAATAAGCCTGCAAAAAATTATTATCTTAGCGAGGTTATTATTCTCGATATTATTATGAGTAGTGCTACTTGCACAAAATTGTGTACAAAAATTTGCACAAAATGATATGACAATTGATTGTGATATTTTAATTGGGGCTGTTGATGTGAATACATGTGTCATTCGAGTTAAAACCAAACACATATCATTTTGTACACAATTTTGTATACAATTTTATGCACCAAACATTTTCCTATTATTATTCCTTTTATCTTAGACTCCATTTCTTTTCTTCTTTACAACATATTAATTATAATTTCGTACTCTAAGACTTGGAATTAAACCAGAATTAGAAACAGTGCACATTTGACCATAAAGAGCTTGTTTTAAATATAGTTTTCTTCATGTATTTATACCTACAAAAAGTTTTTTTTCAAGTATGTATCTTAATTAATATTTACTTATACAAAGAATGTTATTTAAAGATTAAATAATTACTTATAGCAGGCCTGAAAGTTTTACCCATCATCGTTCAATTTGTGAGGCTCTTAAGGAAAAGATGGCGAGGCACACAACAAATTGCACCCCCTACAGCTGCATGGCTTCTGGCATTGTCGCCAATGCTAGTAACACTAGCTCCACGAGCCTGGGCCCTGCTGGAGGTTTACTAATCCCATGGAGTAATCAGCAACTCTTAACTCCCCTGCTTGGACAAGGGGCCTCAAGCCCTTATTCGTTTACGAGTTTGCTATCAAGCCCATGGGTTGGATCAGCTTTTAGTAGCTATGGGGGAGCTTTGGGTGATGGAACGAGTGGTGGTGGTGGGAGAGGGGGTGGAAGTATCTTACAACAGTATGGAGGTGGCATGGAGCCTTTAAGTGATCAGATGAATGTTGCATATGGAGGAATGATGTACGATGTGAACAATGCGCTGATGGAATGTTGATTGGTGAGGTGAATAACAATGTTTTGGTGGAGCAGCAGATGAAAGTTCAGAGTGAGTATGGTGATATTCTTAGCAGGGATTTTCTTGGCATGGGAAATGGGATGAACAGCTTGAGTGGAGGTGAAGATCAGAATGGTGGTAATGGTGGTAATTACTATATGGAGTTAATTTCCATGACCTTAAAACTTGAATATCCAATAAATAATCAAACTAATCATTAATTTTCTATCAAATAATGGTGTTTTGGGATATTTTTGTTCTTTTTTTATTATGCTCTACTTTGAAGTGAAAAACGGATGTTTTAAATCAAAGGCTAGTTTTATATTTTTTTCATTTTATTTTGAAAGTTGATTTAGATCTTTATTAGTTCTCAACTTTATATACATTTTGTTTTAAAAGTTGAATTTATGCTTTGAAATTTAGAATTAAGTCAATTTTCTTATTAGATTTATACTAAATACTTGTACAATCTAGAACATATACACACTTAACTTGAATAAAATTTAATTAAAAAAGTTAATTTTTACATATGAAATTTTGATTATATGATAAATTCCTAATATTCCAATGTCTAAATTGTTTAATTAAATATTTGAACATAGTAAGTAATATTTATGGTCTCTTTAAATATTTCACGTGTCCTTAAATTTGTAAATTTTTTTCAATAGACAACTTGTTAAAATTTGTAAATTCTAGAGTACCAATATCGGACAACTTATTTAAATACATAATTCTAGGGTACAGTTGATAAAATGTTAGATAGAGACCATGTGTAGAACCAAATTATCACCCTCTATAAAAGTATTTTGTCATAACAACCTTTTCTTTGACTTATCATATATAATTATATATCACTTTAATTAATTGTTTTCTATGTTTTATGGAAGCTATATGAAATGAATTAAACTACTTATTTTCATATGAAAAATTAGGATAGAGGACAACCTTTGTTTTGTGTATATATACTACAAGTAACATGGCCTTTATCGGCCAAAAGTGTGACTATATACTACAAGTAACATGGCCTTTATCGGCCAAAAGTAATTCAATAAAAATCAGCCGGTATTACCTACTAGAAATTGTAGTCATTTTTTTGGTTTATGAATTGTAAAAATTGTTGCTTTTAGTTATAATCTACGAGACTTATTTTTACTGCAATTCATGTAACCCTTATGCCATTGCTGTACATTATTAATGCCAATCAACCAACATGTTCATTTCACTTACAAGCCACAACACAAAAATATTAAACTAAATCAAATCATAAACAATAAAACATACTATCAAACTATTAGACTATTAATAACCCACATAATACATAATGATATATATTTGCAGATTAAACCTTAATTCCAACAATTTAAATTCCCATCATAAACAGTAATAAAATTAACAAAAGTTTAGAACAAACTAGCGGCCTAAGCGCCACCGCCGTTGCCTACTACATCCTCACTGTCGCCCTCCACGTCTTTGATGTCGCCCTCTATATCCTCCCTATCCTCCTCGCAGCTCGTGCTGGTATTTTATCCTCCTGCTGGTATTTTTTCAGATATTATAAAAAATATCTGAAATGATAACTGTATAATTTATCTATTTGTCTTCCGCCTTATAACCGAGGTTCATATTGTCCAACCAAAGAGGTGGCCCGCACCTGCTAACCTTAGGGTGCACAATGGGTAAATCTCACAAGTTCACGCAATAGCCTGGAAATCACGTGAACCAAGATAATAGCCTGGAAATCACGTGAACCAAGATAAACTACACTTAAGCGTTAGACTCTGGTTTATGAGGCATAATCATTAATTTTTCTCCCGTGGGATTCGAACTTGTAACCAAAAGGATAATTATCCTCACTTTAACCAACTGAGTCAACCCTTGCCGGCGCATTTGAGAAGGCTTGAGCACTACCGGAGAGGTCAGGCCTGCATCTCATTGGCCATGGGTCACTAAATCGGTTAGATTAAATCCATGCGGCTACAATGTTTGATGTTAAATGCAGTGTGGAACCATGTTGATTGTGTGTTGTTAAAAATATATGACAACGGATTTATCTCCGCGGTTGTTGTGAGATAAAAGATGATGATATAATTTAAGTTACGAAATTAAAACATGTGAGCAATGTGGTGCTAGCTAATTTGAACAAATTTTTTTCTTCTTTTTGATTATGTTATTGGTCAAAATGAGTTGTCCTATATGCATAAATCGAGGACAAAATGACATAATATTTCTATTATTCTCTAATTATATTTCAATGTAGTACTAATCTCCTAAACTAATAAATTAATCATTTTTGTTAATAAAATAATTAACTTTTACTATTGTTTATTTGTTAATTTTTTCAATTTACATTGTGAATAATTTTTTTAGGGGCCATTGAGTTAAAGATAATTGTGTGTGAATAATATAATTAATATGTTCATATAATTAATATGAAAATCATATGTCATTTAAATATATCTTGTAATTCAAAGTTAGAAGAATGAAATGACCAAGACATTCAAAAAGTAATAGAAAATTCAAATCCAGCTTGAATCTATATAATCGGTTTTCGTGTGATGTGTGTGGGAAGGGTTTTTCCAAGGGAGCACAACTTGCAGCTCCACAGAAGGAGACACAATTTGCTAGGGAGCTCAAACAAAAGACAAGCCATGAAATCCGAAAAAGGTTTTCATTTGCCCTGAAATGGGTTGTGTCCATCAGGATCCATCAAGGGTCCTTGGCGATATTACCGGAATCAAGAAACATTTTCTAGAAAACATTGCGAATAGAAATTGTAGCTGCCATAAATGCAACAAGAAAGATGTCGTAGACCTCTGACTTGAAGGCCCATAATAAGATTTGTGGTACTAAAAAATATAAATGGACTGTGGAACTACCTTTCTCAGGTGATGGTCATACCACAAGTCTCTCTTTAATTATAATTGATTACATAATAGTTCTGTTTCGTGTTAGTTGTGATGTATCCAATTAATTAGCATTGGAGTTGTGCTTAGCACTGCAATTTAATAGTGGAAGTGATTTCGTAAAGTTCTTTTTCTGGTATCTCTTGATATAATCTCTGTGTTTGGAAATTGCAGAAAAATTGTTTAATATGAACAAATTATAATTTTCTATCTATATTAACTAAAGGTTAAATAATTACTTGCTGCAGGCTGTTAGAATTCAAACTCTTCCATAATTTGAAATAAATAACATACAGCTGGGTTATAGATGTAGTACTATGAAGGAAAGAAAATAAGAGCAGCAACCAGAAGTTAATTCCTAAAAAATATGGTGGGCACTAGATTACCAATACATGCAAGGTGGCGTGTGTAATAAATTATGGTGATAGGTATTCAAGGTTGACACTACACCAGGCACCAGCTATATATCCAGCAACAGAGAAGCATATATTATGGTAGGCAACCTACATGCATGGTCAAGAATTCATACAAGAGATTGTGATGAAGTCTCCCTTGAAATGCGTAGCATATAACAGTTGTTCAAGATTAGAAGGCTGGGTTGTCAAGATAAGGTCTGAAGGCTGGCAATAATTATAGATACGTAAAATATGGTAGGCTGCATGTTAAGTTAGTCAGTATTGTAGGCTGGTAAAAGTCTATGTAGTAATAATAGTAGTG
The DNA here is from genome assembly GCF_009905375.1 of Apium graveolens. Classification (NCBI taxonomy): domain Eukaryota; kingdom Viridiplantae; phylum Streptophyta; class Magnoliopsida; order Apiales; family Apiaceae; genus Apium; species Apium graveolens. The sequence goes on along the minus strand of NW_027420813.1, from coordinate 18,534 downwards.
ATGTAAGCCCTGATATAATGCATGCATATATGAAGCCTATAAATAGGCTGGTCCTCTCTGAATGTAATAGAATACACAGAAGTGAGTTTGTAAAGCAACAGAGAGAAAGAAATAAGGCCGTAGCCTTGTGTCAAGCTGTAGCTTTGTGGTTGTGAGATTTAAAATAAACTTGGTGTTTGTTCAATATCAAAGATATACAGTGTGTGTTTGAGTCATATCAATTTGATCTATATTAAGCCCAAGCCATATACGCTTCCAACAAGTGGTATCCGAGCCAGCGTTCCGTTCAAGAAAATGGCGAATATGGTGCAAACCAAATATTCCAAAATTGGACGTCCACAAATTACGGGAATTGGAGTATCCAATGAAGGTGTTACTCGGTTCCTACGACAATTGGGATATTGTCGACAAGTGGTTTAACGAGCCCGCAGATGCAACCGCTGAAGCAGCACTTCCAAATGCCGAGAAGATGGCGTTAAAGGAGTCCCGTAAAAAAGGACAAAAAGGCGTTGTACACAATTTTTTCAAGGTGTTGATGAATCTACCTTTGAAAAAATTTCAGAAGCAAAAACAGCAAAAGATTGCGTGGGATATTTTGCAGAAATCATTCCAAGGCGTGGAGAAAGTAAAAAAGGTGCGGCTCCAAGTTTCTACGCGGGGAGTTCGAAAATATAAAAATGAAGACCTCAGAAACTATTGGTGAATATGTTACGCGTTTGAAAATGATGACAAATGAGATGAAGATGAAACGGAGAAGTCTCGATGATGTTCGGGTCATGAAAAATTACTCCGCTCATTGACAAGAAAATTTGACTATGTCGTTACTTCTATCGAGGAGTCAAAAGATTTGTCCACAATTTCTATTGATGAGCTAGTTGGTTCACTTCAAGCCCATGAGCAGCGGATGAACCAGTATGATGATACAAGCCATTAGAAAAGGGCATTGCCAAAGTAAGGTGTCCATTGGTGAAAAGTTCAAGCAGTAGCAGTTCTGGTCGTGGAAGAGGTTGGCTTTAGAGGTGGCTACCGTGGGTGGAAGAGGACGTGGAAGACAGTCCTTCAACAGAAGCCAGAACACTGAAGGTTATCGTCCATCTGGACGTGGTCAGAATTTTAGAGGTCGAGGACGAGGAGGATTTCAACGAGGTGACAAGTCTCAATTTCAGTGCTATAATTGCAATAAATTTGGCCATTTCAGTTATGAATGTAGATCACCGAAAGTGGAAGCAAGAAGTCATTTTGCAGCAGCAAAAGAAGATAAAGATGTTGGCACTGCTATGTTCCTCACTTATAAAGGAGACGAGGAGAGCAAGAAAAATGTTTGGTATCTTGACTCTGGTGCGAGCAACCACATGACAGGCCACAAGGATTTATTTACGGAGATAGACGAGACCATCAGCGGAGAAGTTACGTTTGGTGATTCATCGAAGATTCCAGTCAAAGCAAAGGTACATTACGATTGTATTGAAGACTGGTGAGAAAAAGTTTATTAATGATGTTTACCATATACCTGCTTTGAAAAGTAACATCATCAGTCTTGGCCAACTTGTGGAGAAAGGATATTATATACAGATGCAGGATAATTCTATCGTCATCAGGAATCAGGATCGAGAATTAATTGCAGATGTGGAGATGTCAAAGAACGTTTGTTTACACTTGATATGCAGACGAAGGCGCAGAAGTGTTTAAAGTCGGTCATTAAAGGACTCGTGGTTGTTGGCATTTAAGATTCGGTCATCTTGGATTTTCTGGCTTGAAATTATTGTCAAAAACAAAGATGGTGGACGGTTTGCCAGAAATAAAGAACCAGAAAATTGTGTGAAGCAGTGTTAAGGGGAAGCAACACAGACAAAGTTTTCCCGTTGGAAAATCATGGAGAGCCAGGAGGCCACTGGAGTTGTTCATACAGATATTGCTGGTCCATTTGATTATTCGTCACTTGGAGGGTAACAGGTATTACCTAACATTTATTGATGATTTTAGCCAGAAAAAGTTGGGTGTATATCCTGAAAGAAAAGTCAGAAGCTCTGATAAATTCAAGGAGTTCAAAGCTGTTGGCGGAGAAACAAAGTGGTCATTATTTGAAGACACTTCTGATCAGACAGAGGAGGAGAGTATACCTCAAATCTCTTAGAAGTTTCTGTCGAGCACATGGAATTACATCACAGCTAACAACGGCATACACTCCTCAACAAAATGGTGTTGCAGAAAGAAAGAATCGCACTATTCTTGACATGGCAAGGAGCATGGTCAAAGCAAAGCATATGCCGAGAACTTTCTGGGCTGAAGCCGTTCTATGTGCAGTTATTTGTGAATCGTTGTCCAACTAAAAGTGTCAGAAACAAAACTCCAAATGAAGCCTGGAGTGGTAGCAAACCATCTGTTGGACATCTCAGAATTTTTGGGTGCATTGCATATGCACATGTTCCAGATCAGAAAAGGAAGAAGCTGGATGATAAAGGCGAGAAGTGCATCTTTACCGGATATGACAAAAGAAGCAAGGCGTACAGACTCTACAATCCCCTCACGAAGAAATTAATCATTTCTCGAGATGTTGAGTTTGACGAATCAGATTACTGGAGATGGAGCGAGGAAGAAAGAAAAGTTGCTGGTTTGTTTTTTCAGGATGAAGATGATGACGGTGATGACACCAATGTTCAAGATGATGGAAATAATGATCCAACTTCACAAAGTCCAAACCAACAAACTCCTGCCTCGACACCATCGAGTTCAGGAAGCAGCAATAGCAACAGTTCAGGGGGAGCACCAAGAAAAATGCGGAGTCTAAATGATATCTATGATGCAACAAGTCCGGTACAAACTACCTTTGATTATTCATTGTTTTGCTTAATGGCTGAGTGTGATCCCGTTACATTTGAAGAAGCTTCTGAAGAAAGCAAATGGAATAAAGCAATGGATGAAGAAATTGGTGCAATCAAGAAGAATGATACTTGGGAGCTCACAACTCTTCCAGAAGAACACAAAGCAATTGGTGTCAAATGGGTCTACAAGACAAAGACCAACCAAGACGGTGAAGTGGAAAAGCACAAGGCAAGGTTGGTGGCTAAAGGCTACAAGCAGAGATATGGGATTGACTATGATGAGGTATTTGCTCGGTTGCAAGAGTTGATACCATAAGACTTCTTACAGCAATCGCAGCTCAGAATCAGTGGAAGATATATCAGATGGATGTGAAGTCAGCATTCTTGAATGGTTATCTTGAAGAAGAAGTCTATATCGAGCAACCACCGGGATATGTTCAGAAAGGCAAGGAAGATAAAGTCTACCGACTAAAGAAAGCACTGTATGGTTTGAAGCAAGCTCCGCGAGCATGGAACACAAGGGTTGATGAATATTTCCAGAAAAATGGTTTTGTGAAGAGTCCCTACGAGCATGCACTTTACACGAAAACAAATTCAGGGGGAGATATTATGATCGTGTGCTTATACGTGGATGCATGATTTTTACTGGAAACAACCCTGGTATGTTTGATGATTTAAGAAAGTTATGACTAACGAATTTGAGATGACAGATATTGGTCAAATGTCTTACTTTCTTGGAGTCGAAGTCAAGCAAAGCAAAGATGGGATCTTTATGTCGCAGAAAAAGTATGCTGAGCAGATTTTAAAGAAATTCAGAATGGAGGAATGCAAGTCGGTGAGCACACCAGCAGAAGCAAGCATAAAGCTCAGAATTGATTCACAAGGAAGTCGGTAAATCCGACGTTGTTCAAAGTCTGGTTGGAAGTCTAAGGTACCTAACTTTTACTCGTCCAGATATCATGTATGGGGTTGGACTAGTTAGTAGGTACATGGAGAAGCCGAAGCAAGATCACTTCATGGCAGCTAAAAGAATTTTGAGGTACATAAAAGGAACACTCGATCATGGTCTATTTATACACACTCTCAGGATTCAAAATTAGTTGGTTACTCAGATAGTGATTATGGTGGTGATTTGGATGACGGGAAAAGCACTTCTGGATATGCTTTTCATATCGGTTCGGCGATATTTTCGTGGTCATCAAAGAAGCAGCAAACAGTTGCTCTCTCAACATGTGAGGCGGAATACATCGCAGCAGCAGCATGCGCGTGTCAAGCTATGTGGCTAGGCTACATATTGGGAGAGTTAAAACTTGGCAAGGAAGATCCGGTTACTATTTACGTGGATAATAAATCTGCTATTTCTCTAGCGAAAAATCCAGTGTCACACAGTCGAAGCAAGCACATCAATATTAAATATCATTTTATTCGAGAACAGGTGAATGACAAAATTGTGGAATTGGTGCACTGCAGGACTGAAGAAAAATTTAGCGGATATATTTACGAAGCCATTGAAGCCGGAATATTTCACAAAATGAAGATGAAGCTCGGAATGCAAAGTCGAGTTTGAGGGGGAGTGTTAGAATTCAAACTCTTCCATAATTTGAAAATAAATAACATACAGCTGGGTTATAGATGTAGTAATATGAAGGAAAGAAAATAAGAGCAGCAACCAGAAGTTAATTCCTAAAAATATGGTGGGCACTAGATTACCAATACATGCAAGGTGGCGTGTGTAATAAATTATGGTGATAGTATTCAAGGTTGACACTACACCAGGCACCAGCTATATATCCAGCAACAGAGAAGCATATATTATGGTAGGCAACCTGCATGCATGGTCAAGAATTCATACAAGAGATGTGATGAAGTCTCCCTTGAAATGCGTAGCATATAACAGTTGTTCAAGATTAGAAGGCTGGGTTGTCAAGATAAGGTCTGAAGGCTGGCAATAATTATAGATACGTAAAATATGGTAGGCTGCATGTTAAGTTAGTCAGTATTGTAGGCTGGTAAAAGTCTATGTAGTAATAAATAGTAGTGATGTAAGCCCTGATGTAATGCATGCATATATGAAGCCTATAAATAGGCTGGTCCTCTCTGAATGTAATAGAATACACAGAAGTGAGTTTGTAAAGCAACAGAGAGAAAGAAATAAGGCCGTAGCCTTGTGTCAAGCTGTAGCTTTGTGGTTGTGAGATTTAAAATAAACTTGGTGTTTGTTTCAATATCAAAGATATACAGTGTGTGTTTGAGTCATATCAATTTGATCTATATTAAGCCCAAGCCCATATACGCTTCCAACATTTCGGTGGGATGGGATGATTCTATGTGGAATGTCTCAGGTATTTTGAAAAAAGCTCAAAGTATTTCTTTTTTAGCTAGGCGGAATGATCTTCAAAGGTCTCCCTTTTCTATTTCTTTATTAATTTTTATGATGAATATTATCTCTTGTAGATGGCTATTGAATTACTTGCATGACTTTTCTCATTCTTTTGGTGAGGGTTCTCCAGAGATTTTGTGTGATGATTTTAATGACATTAGTGATAGTATCCTCATGCTTAACTTCAGTAGCATTTATGCAAGCTTCAGCCACCACTGCTTCTAATATTGTTCGACACATGAGTTCACTGTCATAAGATTACTGATGCAAGTTCTGTCATCAGGTATCTGAACAACTATTTCAGTCTTCTGTTTTTTATTTTTTGGGCATAGTGCTTCATGAATCTCACAACTAGTAGGAAAATTTGAACACGGATTACACTTATTTATTTGATTACCCTCTCTATAGTAATCTTCCCAGCTGTAGCCATTGAGTAAAGATAGATCATCATTATTCTCTGTACCCACTACGAGTCCCAAAAGCTATTACTGCTGTTATGTTTCTTGCTAACAACATTTTCATTTATATGTTGCAGATATTTTGCAAGATAAGATTCATGTGGATCCAAACTTTCAAAAACCCTCGAGATTGACTTCTCAGGTTTCTGATTTGTATTCGTAACTTCCGTCTTCCTTACATATTAATATTGGTAACTGACTTTTCAAGTTTCTCAGGTTGCTGCATCAATAAAACAATAATATTGCAGCATTTATCGTACTTTTCCTTTTCATCACCCGTTCTTATCAGGGTTCTAATACTCTCGTCTAGCCATTTAAGTGTATCTATGAAAGTTTGTTCGATTGTGTTTATGGGTGTATATAAAATGTAAGAATATGATGAAGTCGTGTAGAAACATACCTAGATATTTAGAAATGGAAAGTTGAGGAAGAAGGTTGGGCCGCGTGCGAGTCTTAACTTTACATTAGTATGATATTTTTTGCTTTGGGCCAAAACCGCACAAATTTATTTTTAGGCACATCCCAGAAGATCATACTAACGGAGTTAACTCGCTGCTTATTAACAACTAATCTGCCTCTCCCACAAATGATGTAGGACAAGTTCTAACAGTCTCCAGATGTACGAATGGAGTAATTTGTGTTCTCTTCAATAATGGAAGAATGTTGTTTTAATGAATAATCTGCTGAATAGATGCCATGTGCGTCATTGGTGTGAGGCTCTAAAACTTTGTCAATTGTCAGCAAGGAATTTACTGATCCCGATATAGTATCCTTATGCTTAACTTCAGAAGCATTTATGCAAGCTTCAACCACCACTGCTTCCAATATATGTTCGACACATGAGTTCACTGTCGTAAGATTACTAGTGAAAGTTTTATCATCAAGTATCTGAAAAACTATTTCAATCATCTGTTTTTTTATTTTTGGTCAATCTCACAGCCAGCAGGAAAATTTAAACACAGATCACACTTATTTATGTGATTACCCTCTCTATAGTAATCTTCCCAGCTGTAGCAATTGAGTAAAGATAGATCATCATTATTCTCTATGCCCACTACCGAGTCTCAAAAGCCACTACTGCTGTTACATTTCTTGTTGACAACGTTCTGATTTCTATGTTGCAGATATTTTGCAAGATAAGATTCAAGTGGATCCAAACTTTTAAAAACCCTCGAGATTGACTTCTCAAGTTTCTGATTCATATTTGTAACTTCCGTCTTCCTTACGTATTAATATTGGTAACTGACTTCTCAGTTTTCTCAGGTTGATGCATCATTAAAACAATAATATTGCAGCATTTATCCAACTTTTCCCTTTCATCACCCTCTCTTATCAGGGTTCTAATATTCTTATCTTGCTATTTAAGTGTATCTATGAAAGTTTGTTTGATTGTGTTTATGGGTGTATATAAAGTGTAAGAATATGATGAAGTCATGTAGAAACATACCTAAATATTTAGAAATGGAAAGTTGAGGAAGTAGGTTGGGCCGCGTCCGAGTCTTAACTTTACATTAGTATGATATTTTTTGCTTTGGGCCAAAACGACACAAATTTATTTTTAGGCACATCCCAAAAGATCATAATAATGGAGTTAACTCGCTGCTTATTAACAACCAATCTGCCTCTCCTACAAATGATGTAGGACAACTCCTAACAATCTATAAATCGAGAACGACACCTGCAAAAACTGCCACCTTATTGTGTGATATAGCTCCCCCTTAAGTCATACCGGAATAGCCCATACTGGAAGGCCTACTTGCCTCCCCTTTAGGTGCATCCTGAAATAGTCTATATACCGCTTCTTATGGAGCTCATTTGAAATTCGTATGGACCATTATAACCTGAAATTCTGATACCACTTGTTGGCCTTACTAAAAAGAAATTAACTCTACATTAAGATAATATTATCCGCTTTTGGTTGAGCTGTCATAGATTTTTTATTTGGCACATCCCAAAAGACCTCATTACTAATGTGGAGTTATTTGAAATCCATCATGCATGTCAGGATTAGAAAAATCTAGTAGAAGTACCACTCCCGACAAGGAGACTCGTTCCAGATTTACAAGATTAATTTTTAAAATAATTTTTTCGATGATCCAATCGTATGGATGTTAAGATATATCAATTTTAGTCATATGAAAAAAATATTAAAAATTTTGAAATCCATCATGCATGTCAGGATTAGGAAAATTTAGTAAAATTACCCCTCCCAACAACGAGACTCATTCCCGATTTACAAGATTAATATTTAAAATGATTTTTTCAATGATCCAACTGTATGTATGTTAAGATATATCAATTTTAGTCATATAAAAAAATTAATAAAAAATTTCCAATTAATCTTGCATGTGAGGATTAGAAAAATCTAGTAAAAGTACCACACCCAACAACGAGATTTGTTCACCGTTTATAAGATAAATTTTGAAAATGAGTTTTTCAATGATCGAGCTATATACATGTGAAAATATATAAATTTTAGTTATAAAAAAATTATTAAAAAATTTCATATTCAATTTTTATGCCAGGAATCGGAAAATCTAGTGAAGATACCACCCCAACAACGAGAACTGTTCCCGATTTACAAGATTAATTTTTAAAATGAATTTTTCGACGATCAAACCATACGGATGTTAAAATATATCAATTTTATTCATATGAAAAAATTGTTTAAAATTTCAAATTCATCTTGCATGTCAGGATTCAGAAAATCTAGTAAAACACTACAAGAAAAACGCAATCAGACAACACCGATCAGACAACACTCGACCAAAAAAGTGTTGCCCGAATTTTCATACGACGGTTTTTCTGCAACCAAAAAACTGGTGTTGTCTGACGTTGATTACTACAAGCAATTAAAAATGTTGTCTAGTAAAACAAATCAGATAAGTGTTTTCGAAATCAAGGTGTTGTGCGAATGGGAAGGCTTTAGCATTAATACAACGCTTTAAAATCCATTGTCTAGTTGATGGAGACAGACAATCTTTCTAAAGTGATGTTGTGCAAATGAGTAAGTTTGCACAACGAGTTTTAGAATGCATTGTCTGAAAATGATTGAGATAACGTCTAGTTTAACAGTTGTGGAAATGAGACAAGTGTTTTTTCTATTGGTTATTTAAGCTTGAATCGCACAATGTACAAATTAGGTGTTGTCTAAATGATACCTCATAGACAAGTGTTTTACCTAATTGTATACCACCTATATCAGACAATGGTCAAATTCTTAAAACAGTTGTCTTTCTTACCAAATTTAAAAACATGTTGCATAACAAAATGTTCAAATAAACCGTTGTCTGATTTATTACAATAAAAATAGTAAACAATTTAAAAAACAATTCTAAACAATTAATTTAAATTTTTTTAAAACTACAAATTCTAATTAAATCCACTTTCATCCAGATTAAATATTTAAATTTTATATTTCAAAATAGTTTAATTATCTACTTTATAATTAACAAAAAAAATAATCACAAGTACTTCAAATTTATATTGTTAATTGTTCAATTCAAACAAGTGTTTTTCGACAAAACACGTTGTATTAATCTACCTTATACAAGTTTTTTTAAAATAAAACACTTGTAAAGTCAGACAACCGTTATCGATATTATAATCTGTTGTAAAATTTATAGTACTGCAACAATCTTAAAGAAAAATCGTTGTAGAATTCCAACAACGGTATTTCCTAAAAACTGCTTATGTAAAGTAACTTACCACAACAAGATTTTAGGAAAAACCGTTGTCTATACTTTTACTAGTTTTTATTTTTTTTCAGAATAATTATATGCCAACCGTTTATTAATTTATACGAGTAACCAATAACTTACACAAAATTAATTTGTGTTTATTAAGATTTGAAATCACCTTTTCATAGAATTTTGAATTCTTTTACCTATTAGTATTAGACGTTAGACGAATATTAATAGCGTCAACAGATAATCATATTGATGAGGACATAACGTGTAGATTAAGTTAAAAATGTAACTCATAATATCTATTTGTTGGTTTTGTGGACTTCGTACGGACGTTAATAGCGTTAACTTACGAATATTACTCATAATAATCATAAAGCAGCACATAATCTATATACTAACTTACAGATATAAGTCATAATAACGATATTAGGATTTAGTTGACATTATCTACGAATGTTAATAGAGCTACTTTTCAGATATAACTCGTTATAATATTATTCGGCGTATCATATGTGTGCTAACCTACAAATATACCTAATAATTACACTTCAAATTTACATTGTTAATTGTTCAATTCACACAAGTGTTTTTCGAAAAAGCACGTTGTATTAATCTACTTATACAAGTATTTTTAAAATAAAACACTTGTAACATTCAGGACAACCGTTATCGATATTTATAATCTGTGTAAAATTTATAATACTACAACAATCTTAAAGAAAAAACCGTTGTAGAATTCCAACAACGGTATTTCCGAAAAAACACTTATGTAAAGTAACTTACCACAACATGATTTTAGAAAAAACCGTTGTCTATACTTTTACTAGTTTTTAAATTTTTTTCGGAATAATTATATGCCACCGTTTATTAATTTATACGAGTAACCAATAACTTACACCAAATTAAGTTTTGTTTATTAAGATTTGAAATCATCTTTTTCATAGATTTTTGAATTCTTTTACCTATTCGGATTAGACGTTACACGAATATTAATAGCGTCAACTAGATTATCACTATTGATGAGGACATAACATGTAGATTAAGTTAAAAATATAACTCGTAATATCTATTTGTTGGTTTTGTAGACTTCATACAGACGTTAATGGCGTTAACTTACGAATATTACTCATAACAACATAAAGCAGCACATAATCTATATACTAACTTACAGATATAAGTCATAGTAACGATATTCGGATTTAGTTGACATTATATACGAATGTTAATAGTGCCTACTTTTCAGATATAACTCAGTATAATATTATTCAGGAGTATCATATGTGTGCTAACCTACAAATATACCTAATAATTACACTTCAAATATACATTGTTAATTGTTCAATTCAAACAAGTGTTTTTCGAAAAAGCACGTTGTATTAATCTACCTTATACAAGTATTTTTTAAAATAAAATGCCTTGTAACATTCAGACAACCGTTATCGATATTTATAATCTGTTGTAAAATTTATAATACTACAACAATCTTAAAGAAAAACCGTGTAGAATTGTAACAACGGTATTTCCTAAAAACACTTATGTAAAGTAACATTACCACAACATGATTTAGAAAAAAACCGTTGTCTATACTTTTACTAGTTTTAAAAAAAATTGCAATAATTATATGCCACGTTTATTAATTTATACGAGTAACCGATAACTTACACCAAATTAATTTGTGTTTATTAAGATTTGAAATCATCTTTTCATAGATTTTGGAATTCTTTTACCTATTTGATTAGACATTACACGAATATTAATAGCGTCAACTAGATATCATATTGATGAGGACATAACTGTAGATTAAGTTAAAAATATAACTCGTAATATCTATTGTTTGGTTTGTAGACTTCATATAGACATTAATGGCGTTAACTTATGAATATTACTCATAATAACATATAACAAAAAATAGTTTCATTACATATTAAATTGTTGTACGGATATTGATATATTATTGATTTTATTCATGTAAAAAAATAATTTAAATTTTTAAATATATCTTGCATGAAATTATAACAAAATCTAGTAGAAGGCGTACATTTCTCAAACAAGGTTCCTTCACGATATATCGATTTACAGAATTAATTTTTTAAAATGATTTTTTGACGATCCAACTCTACGGATGTTAAGATATATCGATTTTATTCATAAGAACAAATTATTAAAATATTGAAATTCATTTTGTATGTCAGGATTAGGAAAAATCTGGTAAAAGTACCCCTCCAGACAACGGACTTGTTCCCGATTTATAGGATTAATTTTTTTAAAATGATTTTTTCGACGATCCACCCGTATGGATGTTAAGATATATCGATTTTAGTCATAAGAAAAAATATTAAAAAATTTTGAAATTCATTTTGCATGTCAGGATTAGAAAAATCTGGTAAAAGTACCCCTCCCGACAACGAGACTTCGTTCCCGATTTACAGGATAATTTTTTAAAATGATTTTTCGACGATCCAATCGTACGGATGTTAAGATATATCGATTTTAGTCATAAGAACAAAATATTAAAAAATTTGAAAATCATTTTGCATGTCAGGATTAGAAAAATCTGGTAAAAGTACCCCCCCCCCCCGACAACGAGACTCGTTCCCGATTTACAGGATTAATTTTTTAAAATGATTTTTTGATGATCCAAACCGTACGGATGTTAAGATATATCGATTTTAGTCATAAGAAAAAATTATTAAAAAACTTGAAATTCATTTTGCATGTCAGGATTAGAAAATCTGGTAAAAGTACCCCTCCCGACAACGAGACCCGTTCCCGATTTACAGGATTAATTTTTTTAAAATGATTTTTCGATGATCCAACCGTACGGATGTTAAGATATATCGATTTTAGTCATAAGAAAAAATTATTAAAAATTTGAAATTCATTTTGCATGTCAGGATTAGAAAAATCTGGTAAAAGTACCCCTCCCGACAACGAGACTCGTTCCCGATTTACACGATTAATTTTTAAAATGATTTTTCGACGATCCAACCGGACGGATGTTAAAAATTTATCAATTTTAGTCATATGAATAAATTATTAAAAAATTTGAAATTCATCTTGCATGTCAGGATTAGAAAAATCTGGTAAAATACTCCTCCGACAACGAGACTCGTTCCCGATTTACAAGATTAATTTTTAAAATGATTTTTTTGACGATCCAACCGTACGGATGTTAGGATATATCAGTTTTAAGTCATATGAAAAAATTATTAAAAAATTTGAAATTCATTTTGCATGTCAGGATTAAAAAAATCCGGTAAAAGTACCCTTTCTCGACAACGAATATAAAAATATATTAGCTTTTTTATCATATTAAAAATTAAAAACATTCAAATTTATTTTATATTATTTTATAAAAATAATTTCTTAAATCTATTTATAAAAAATTATAAATATACAATATTTATTTAGCGAGTTTTCTTGTTATAATTGTTTCCCTCCTTCAACTTTTCATTTCCCCCTTCTTTTCTTTTCAATACCCGCTTCCCCCTCCCCCCTCCCCCTCCCACTCCCCATTTCATCTCCTTCTCTATAAACATAAAACACCAAAGTACACAAATCTAAATCTCTCTCTCTCCCTCCTAACCCTCTCAATCCACCTCTATTTCAAACACTAATTACACTCTGAATGACGAATTAACTTCATAGCGGTCCGCTGTTTGTGCTTCCATTTCCGATCCGAAGGATCTCAGCTGCTTGAATTGAGTTAGGTTTCATGATTTTTCGTGTTTTCACTTTTTTGAATTTTGGGTTTTAGATGTGTTTGTAAAATCTTTCTGTTATTTTGGGGATTTTTATGTGTGGTGTGAATTTTGGTTCCGTTTAGGATTTCAATTCAACTTCAATTTGGGGTTTTAGTTCGTGTTCAAAACTAAGGCTTTAGGGCTTATTTAGTGGATTCAATGGAAGGTGCTTGTCTTTAATTTTGAGGTATCACTCTCTTCTCTCTGTCTAACTCTCTCTCATTTTAGTTCTTATTTTGTGCTGATTTTAGTTCTTATTTTGTGCGTACAAGTAAGTAAAGGGGATGTGGAGGGGAAAATTGAAGCTCAAGAAGAAAATTGAGTGTTTTGATGATTTGTGTAGGTTTGTTTCTGTGTGATTTAAGATGTAAATGATTTTTTCTTCTCCCACTAGCAGTTTTGTGGGTGTGTCTGTTATGACTTGCTTGAATGCTATATGATAGTTTCCGTAACATCTATGTTATACCTGTCAATTACCTCTTTAAAATAATAGGTTTGGGACCAAGGAAATGAATTTCTTTATCGGGCGTAAAAATACAATATTTCCATTATGTTGGTTTCCGGAGAAAAATATTATTTTTTAGCGAGGTTATTATTTTATCGATTAATACTTGATCAAGGTTCATCTGTACTCACTTGTATTTGGTAAACAGAGAGTTTATAGTTATGTCCTTAATACATTGTTCAGTGTTTTTCGAGTGGTAGGAGTCTGCCTTGTAATATTCATATAAATTCTATCTGCAAACATGTTAAGCTATGGTGAAAACAAGTCTTGCACTAGGGTCTGGAGTTGTTACCAAGTACTTGCTTCAAAGGTATTACAACTATTCTGTAAAGAGTGTATTTCTGACTAATAATAAATTCCCAGCTTTGAATTGTTTACCTTTCCGTGTTTTAGTGGCCTGCAAGAGTACTTGAACCAGCACAGCTTCAACATTGTTGGGTATGGTTGTACGACATGCATAGGAAACTCTGGGGACCTTCATGAATTAGTTACTGCTGTAATTACAGACAATGGTATTGTCTTCTTTTTTCTATATTTCATTCAATGCCTCCACTAAAATTAAGAAATGTCATGGTGCTTTCCATCAATATTTTGCCTCCCACTGCTCTGTTTCACTAGTATATTGGTCTTAAGATTTTGATTATTAAAACAATTTTCATATCACCCCATGGTGAAATCATCACTTGTATTGTATCTTATATTGTGGTCAAGAGGCTATATTTGTGAAACATACGGAATTTAAGATTTTATCATCTTTTTACAAGGGAGTATCATTTTTTATTTCACATCAAGATTGATTATGTTACTATGGATGAATTAGAAGATAATACAACCTGTATTTTAAATATAAGTTACCCTTTTAAACGGAGAAAAGTATTATACATTGTCCTGAATGAAGGCAACAGTTTGTGTTGTTAGCTGTCTTGATTTACCTTCTTTTCTTCCATTTTTGTGGACCAGAAAATAATCGACTGTACACCTATACTCTGTATATGTATGCTTTCCAGACATTGTAGCTGCAGCTGTTCTTTCCGGAAATAGAAACTTCGAAGGACGTGTTCACCCACTAACAAGAGCCAATTATCTTGCTTCGCCTCCACTTAGTTGTGGCTTATGCACTAGCCGCACAGTATGCTTCCTTACTTTTTACTTTAATATTATTTGTTTTTCCCCATCTAAAATATGATTAATAATGTGCATGGGAGGGTTCTGCTAAGCTTTTTGTGCTAAAAGATGAAGAGCTTTCAAGCTACCATGTTATGTCATTTTTTCAAATAGCCATATTATTGTCTTTTTCTTTATCCGGGGTTTTTGGAGCTGGGGGATTATGTATTATATTTAGTCAGGGCTTTCCTTTTCGTTGTCTGAACTTCTGATTCCAGCTCAATGCGATGAGCTTACTGTTGACATTGTCCAGCTGACAATACCTTATACCTTCTGTACATTCTTCTTGTTTGTAATATTAAGCTAGGCCATTTTGTATAGCTATCTGATATGAATATAAAAATTTAATGTTATGATCAAGAAATTCTTATCATTATATATAATTGCTAAAGTAGTATCAAATTTAATGTTATGTTTCCTTGCCTAGATGGCAGGCTTTGCTCTATACAGAAGATACATATCCCTAGTTCAAGAAGATGCTCAATATCATTTCCCGAAAGTTTGTCAGTGCACTTGAACAACGACCAGATCTAGCCAATGTAGTCATGAACACTTCTTCCTGTATGCCTGCCTTCCTTCTGTCCACACAAAATTGCAAATATGAGTTCAATTTTCAGCACAAATATTATGTTTTCACTTGAGAAACTGTCCTTAACATGCTAAACTAGGTATGTTTCTAAGCTTACACAAGATAAAATTTGTTCTAGTTAACTAGGTTGAATATCTTTTATTAAAAAGTGTGTTGATAGTCATATACTGCAGGTGAGAGGGGAAAGGGATAAATTCAGCAGGTGATCTGTTGATAGTCCTGACCAGTAGAGTTGCTACCATCCACATGTACAGAAAAAACCAGGTGCCAAGTTCTATTTTTCTTAAAACTTATAGATTTTAAATCTCTCTCAAATTACTCTTTCTTATTTAAAAAAATCTAGTGTACATCCCTTTATGATATCTAACAGTATCTAGTGTACATTTAGGTCAATCACATCCAAAAGTTTGTCACAAGGATAAATAATTTTCTATGTAATTATGTTGTATGTAATTATGTTGTAATTATGTAATTATGTAATTATGTTGTCGATTTATTTTGAAGATTGTTTTCTCCAGATTGGGAAATTGCCTATCACATGCTTGTAATGATATTGCAAGGACAACATAGCTCTTGCGGAAGACGTGAAGAGAAGCTGAAAATCCTTGTAGACTCTATATTTTCTTTAAATTTGTAGTAGAAATCTTAGACTCATGAAGGCAGTGATATCAATATGCTTTTAGCTTTTGTATAACTATGTTGCTGTGATTTTCGATCATGGATTAACTTTAGAACTTTTGTTTAGATTTGCAAAGTTAATTTTCATTTGATTACTTGTTATATTTTGTGTAAGACAACGCTTTTAACAACCAAGCTTCATTAAAATATCATGTCTTTAATACTAAAACAATGCTTTCGAACACAAAACTTTGGTGTAAAATTAACTCTCACAACACTAGTAACCATTGTCTATATAATATTAAGATATTGTATCAAAGGTATTCATGCAATACGTTTTGAACAAATAAACAGTTGTATGTATCTGATCATGCTATACATTAAAATCCAAAAACTGTTGTGTGTAGAAATTTATTACAAGAGTTCTACGAGCTCAATTTCATTTTTGTTGTCTATCTGAATACACACAACGTTTATACAACAATAAGTGTTGTAGGATTGGTTTTAATGTTATACCTTACACAACGGTTTTCTGAGTTTGTGAGAACCCTTGAGTAATGTCGCTTGTTACGACGAAAACAAGTAAAAAACGTTGTCTTTTCTGGATGTAATACAACGGGCTTAATCCATAATCATTGTCTGTATAATCTCAGATAATGTTTTTTAGCCGTTGTCTGATCCAACTAACAGACGGCGGCTCAATAGTCAACGGAAAAATAGGGTATCAGACAACGGACATAAACCGTTGTTGAAGCTTGTTTTCCTTGTAGTGAAAGTACCACTCCCAACAACAAGACTCGTTCTCGATTTATAAGATTAATATTTAAAATGATTTTTTTCGACGATCCAACTATACCGATGTTAAGATATATCAATTTTAGTCATATGAAAAAAATTATTAAACAATTTCAAATTAATCTTGCATGTCAGGATTAGAAAATCTAGAAAAGTATTACTCTCAACACCGAGATTTGTTCATGATTTATAAGATAAATTTTTAAATTAGTTTTTCGACGATCCAGCCATATAGATATTAAATATATCAATTTTAGTAATATAACAAAATTATTAAAAAATTCAAATTTATCCTGGATGTCAGGAATAGATAAATCTTGTAGAAGAACTACATCCTAGAATGCGATAAGTTATTAAAAAATTACTAAAATTATATCGTGCATGATTATAAAAAAAATTGAATAAAAGTGCAAATCCAAAATTTAGATTATTTCTTGATTAAAGAATTAATTTCATGAAGATTTTTTTCAACCGATCTTGCAGAACTGTTAATGTTATTACTTTTAATATTGTAAAAATAATTTAAAATTTCAATTTTAATGAAAAAATTGAATAAAAGTCCAAATCCAAAAATTAAGATTATCTCTCATTTACAAAATTAATTTCATGAAGATGTTTTTCCGATGATGTTGTAGAATGTTAATGTTATTACTTTTAATACTATAAAAATAATTTAAAATTTTCAATTTTATATCAAATTACTTATATTGCAAATTATTTGAAGTTATTATTATTTAAATACAGCTACTTGTAAATTTGATATTTCTTACTACATCAACACTGATATTTGGTTTCCTCCACCGGCCATATTTCATTTCTGCCTTCTCAGGTTTTGGTTTCCCCCTTCTATCTCAATCCCTAAACATCATACCCTCCGCTATTCCATCTCAACATAAACACATGGAACTCTCTTTCTCTCTATCTCCCCTTCTATCTCCCCTCTCTCAATATTACATCCATAGCCAATAAACTTCATAGACACCCAGATAGATGTAAGTGTATAGATCTCTAGGCATCAACACAACTAGATGTATATGTACGTTTCTTCGATTTGGGGCTGTTTTCTATTTTCTATTCTTCCATTTGTAATTCAATTTTTAGGTATTATTCTTATATTAGTTTAGGGCTTCAGTTTAGGATTGGGTTTCAATTTATATTTGGGCATAAAGTCATGCAGGTTAAGCAATTTGGGTGTATTGAAAGGACAAAATTGACTCTTCTTGTAACGAGGACACTACTGAGTGCCATAACCTGTAGGTTCATCACTATTATCTTAAACTTCTGTTTCAGTTATCCCAGCTAGACATATAGCCTTGAACTTTGATGTTTAAGAATGGTCTGAGTCCTTTAATTGATTTCTAATTATTACAGTGCTGCCTGTTTTTTTGCCTTTAAGTAATGTTTTGTTATTTACTCTTTATATGCCTATATTTGCTTTTGTATAAGGATGTGAGACTAGTTGAGGCCTTTTGTTGAGATGTGAATACACTTCATAAGTATTCACATCATAATTTTATAACTTGTTGACAGTTTAGTGTGTATGACTTCTTCCCATTTATTCCTGAACTTTTGTCTAGTACTATATTACAAGATAAAAGGCAAAGGGTATGCTATTTTGTTGTGGTAGTGATAATTGTTTTTAGTCATTTAGCATAATAGTAGGCATAAGATATTGTTGAATGCTCCCCACAAATGTTGAATGCTCCCCACAAATGCAAAGTGCAATGTGATGATACAGTAGTTTACTACTTGCAGAGTTAAGTTATGTCAT